>NC_133328.1:506947198-507247198 GCF_042186555.1 Aquarana catesbeiana
TTCATCTTTTCCAGATATAATGAATCCCCTATTTAAGGATCCAGAGTTCCTTACATCTTTTATTTCCAAATATCGAGAGATGAGGAATTTGTGGGAGGTGAAACACCCTCAGTATTATGCTAAGCATGTGAGGAAGTCAACGCTGGAGAGACTTCTGGCCTTTGTCCAGGCGACCATCCCGGAAGCAACAATGGAGACATTGCTCAAGAAAATTGGGGTCTTGAGGAACATGTATAAGAGGGAGCATAAGAAGATCCAGGAATCAAGGAGATCAGGAGCATCAGCAGATGATGTTTATGTACCCAGGCTGTGGTACTATAATCAACTCCGTTTTCTGGATGACCAGAATGAAGCCAGGCCATCACTTTCAACCCTTCCCTCCACCCTTCCCTCCACCCCAGCAGAGGCTGATGAGGAGCAAGCTGGGTCTTCCATCCTGGATGAACCAGATATGACCATCTGGAGTCAGGTAAATTATTTTAACAAATATTTACTGTACTAATATTAATGATGTTAACTGGATGTTATAATTGTCTAAAATAATTTGGCACTCAAAATTGTGTATACATATCAATTGACAGTAGTGGCTAAATATGTTTGGCACCTGCTTGAAATAATTAGGGTGTCTGATTAGACTCTTTTATTAAAGAGAAGTATTCACATTGAATTTGCTATTCATGAGAAGCAAACTGTGTGTCATTGATGAACCCAAAAAAATATACTCAAACTATTGTCCTTTTTTTATACACAGGATGAGTCCATCCAGGAGGAATGTGGGGAAAGTGGCAGGCAGGAGGAGACCAGGCCCATGGACAGCCTGGAGGAGGCCGGATTCACCATCATCCTGGAGGAGGCTGGGCCCAGTGTCAGGCAGGAGGTGGCTGCTCCCAGTGAGGTGGCTGCTCCCAGTGAGGTGGCTGGGCCAAGTGAGGTGGCTGGGCCAAGTGAGGTGGCTGGGCCAAGTGAGGTGGCTGGGCCCAGTAGGAGCCTGACCGAATCCCAAGTGCCTCCCCTCCACCTTCCCAAAAAAAGGGCCAGGAAGGGGATGGTCACACAGGACGCATCCCTGCGCCTCATGCAAGAGGCCACCCGTTTTTTAAGGAGCCCCCCCGAAGCGGAAGAATCCTATGGCTGCTACTTAGCCAGCAGGCTTCTTCAGATGAATAGGGAGCAGCGCCTCATTTGTGAGCGCCTATTTGGGGAAACAATCCATAAGGGGCTGCAGGGCACGCTAACACAAAACACCCAACTACATGAGGCAGCCCCCCCTCCTCCTCCTCCTCCTCCTCCTCCTCCTCCTCCTCCTGCCACAACTGAAACACCAGAGCCACAGCCTCAAAAGAAGGCTACAGGGAAGGCTGCAGGGCAGCGTGGAGGAAAGGCTGCAGGGAAGAGAAGAAAATGATGACCTGGGTTCAGTCTGGTCTGACAGAAGACGCAGGCTGTTGTAGGACCACAGTCTGGGGACATCTAGATCATCTGCTGGTGCTGTTGATCTCTGGGATTCTTGGACCAGATTGTGCTCCCTCTTATATGGACTCCGCAAGATCCCAATTTTCTGGTACACCGACTTTTTCCAGCGTTGACTTCCTCTTTATTTTATTTTGACCATGAATAAATGGATCATTTTTTGAGTTTAGCAAAAGACTTTATGTTTTTTCTTTGAAATCATTGATTTTACACACAATGTTAAATTAACAAGGGACAACAATCTCATTGAGTTTGAAAAAAAACACACCAAAAATACATTACTAATGTTAATAATGTTCAAGTGGTAAGTCTTGAAAATCAAAAAATTTACGTAACCAAAAACGGTGCTTTGGGTTAACTTTATCTAAAAACTAAAAAATAATCACTATAAAAAAAAAAACAGAATAATGGGTTCTTTGTGGTAACTTTACAAACCTAAAAAAAAAAAAGGGGAAAAAGTATTATTAGTATGGAAACATTGTTTTTAAAATGCATACTATATCATTCATGAGATCAAAGAGAAAAAGAATCCAGAAATCAGTTTGGGAGAACTCTGATTATGAACAGCAAAACACCTTCGTTCTTTATAGAGCCTTCGTAAAGAAGAAATAAAATGCGCTGCATTCAACGATCACAGATTTTGCAGCGTGATGAATGTGCTACCTACAATACGAACACTAGTTTTACTAGACCGAGTGCTTCCGTTTAGTTTTTGCTTATGAGCATGCGTCGTTTTTTTGTCCGTCGGACTAGCATACAGACGAGCGGACTTCGGGGTCCGTCGTAGTTACGACGTAAAGATTTGAAGCATGCTTCAAATCTAAAGTCCGTTGGATTTGAGGCTAAAAAAGTCAGTTGAAAGTCCGGAGAAGCCCACACACGATCGGATTACCAGCCAGCTTTAGTCCGTCAGCGTCCGTTGGACTTTTGTAGACGAAAAGTCCGACCGTGTGTACGCGGCATTAGGGTTAATGTGATGAGATAGGCTAATTAGTCATAACAGAAGTTGTAGCCTGGCATTAGAGTGTCTGCGATCTATGGCAAAATGGCCGCGATCGCCTTATATAATCCTGTAGAGCATCCGTTCAATCATATCTCCCTGATGATGACACGTGATCCCTGTGTCGAAGATGCGTAGGGGAGGGGCCAGGATGGAGAGACTGACACGGGCTTTACACCAGCGCTGTCCCAGCACAACATACCGCACCAAACATCCAGTGATTTTGCATAGAAATCCGTTATAGTATGGTGCACTGACGCACCAGTGCCATGTGAGTACCCCGGTGTGGGGAGCGTTTTCTTTTAATAAAAGTATTTTGACTACTTTTTAGCCTAACATCAATAGTATGTAAACTCTTGGAGGGGATGATAAGGGACTATATACAAGATTTTAGTAATATGAACAGTATCATTAGCAGTAATCAGCATGGATTCATGAAAATCGTTCTTGCCAAACCAATCTATTAACCTTCTATGAGGAGGTGAGTTGCCATCTAGATAAAGGAAGGCCCGTAGACGTGGTGTATCTGGATTTTGCAAAAGCATTTGATACAGTTCCCCATAAACGTTTACTGTACAAAATAAGGTGCGTTGGCATGGACCATAGGGTGAGTACATGGATTGAAAACTGGCTACAAGGGCGTGTTCAGAGGGTGGTGATAAATAGGGAGTACTCAGAATGGTCAGGGGTGGGTAGTGGGGTTCCCCAGGGTTCTGTGCTGGGACTAATCTTATTTAATTTGTTTATAAACGACCTGGAGGATGGGATAAACAGTTCAATCTCTGTATTTGCAGACGATACTAAGCTAAGCAGGGCAATAACTTCTCCGCAGGATGTGGAAATCTTGCAAAAAGACCTGAACAAATTAATGGGGTGGGCGACTACATGGCAAATGAGGTTCAATGTAGAAAAATGTAAAATAATGCATTTGGGTGGCAAAAATATGAATGCAATCTATACACTGGGGGGAGAACCTCTGGGGGAATCTAGGATGGAAAAGGACCTGGGGGTCCTAGTAGATGATAGGCTCAGCAATGGCATGCAATGCCAAGCTGCTGCTAATAAAGCAAACAGAATATTGGCATGCATTAAAAGGGGGATCAACGCAAGAGATAAAACGATAATTCTCCCGCTCTACAAGACTCTGGTCCGGCCGCACCTGGAGTATGCTGTCCAGTTCTGGGCACCAGTCCTCAGGAGGGATGTACTGGAAATGGAGCGAGTACAAAGAAGGGCAACAAAGCTAATAAAGGGTCTGGAGGATCTTAGTTATGAGGAAAGGTTGCGAGCTCTGAACTTATTCTCTCTGGAGAAGAGACGCTTGAGAGGGGATATGATTTCAATTTACAAATACTGTACTGGTGACCCCACAATAGGGATAAAACTATTTCGCAGAAGAGAGTTTAATAAGACTCGTGGCCACTCATTACAATTAGAAGAAAAGAGTTTTAACCTTAAACTACGTAGAGGGTTCTTTACTGTAAGAGCGGCAAGGATGTGGAATTCCCTTCCACAGGCGGTGGTCTCAGCGGGGAGCATTGATAGCTTCAAGAAACTATTAGATAATCACCTGAATGACCACAACATACAGGGATATGTAATGAAATACTGACACATAATCACACATAGGTTGGACTTGATGGACTTGTGTCTTTTTTCAACCTCACCTACTATGTAACTATGTAACTATGTGACTATATTACACTATATAGTTTTCTTTTCATTTATATGTATGGAGCTACATTGTTTCCAGCTGGAGGAGTGCAGCAGACACTGAGACTGAGCCCAGGGGTGGATCCAAAGCGTATTTGGACTCAGGTTAGCAGCTGAGTCACACGCTCTGAAATGAGCACATTAGCTTAAGGGGGTCACGAAGGAGCACAGGAGCATGTTTTGCAGCACTCAGGATATCTTCGGCATGATGTTGAATTGTTGTCACAGCTGAACACCACCTGTACACATTGTTTTATTATCACTACTGGACATTATTTGCACGCACTATTTAGAGTGCTAAAGAGAACTTTTTTTCATTATTTATTATTTATTAATTTATTCATTCAGACAAGCAGGATACTATATATTGGGCTCTAAGCACTTTTTATGTTTATTAAGACACTATGTATGGTGTAATAAGCACTAATAAGCACTAATTTATGGTGTAACAAGCACTTGTTTTTTCACACGTTGTTTATTTATTCAACATTCATATTATTTGTATTTAATATTATCTGACAAGTAAGCACAGAGTTGGTTAATATTAATTTTGTTTTTTGGGGTCACCCAAGCCCAGCGCATAACTTGTAAATTTATCCTATGCACATTATATGAAGCGTGATTAGCGCATGCAGCTGGAGGTAGCACAAGCAAGGCATAAGATTATTGTGACTCACAGAATTTTTCCAATTTGATTAGCATCATTTTCTTAATTTGTGAAGTTCCTGCACAGCGCGGCCATCTCCAGTGTGGGCATCTGAAGCCACAGTGTTCTTCTTCCTGGATTCCATGCATGCTGGCTACTGAGGATGCACCTGCTGATCTCGTGCATGTGCAGTGTGGTGCAATCCTGATCAGCTTGCAATGCCAAGCTGACCAAGATTTTCCATAGACATCAATGTTAAATGTTACAGGAGCAGTGCCATGCCAAGCTGACCAAGATCTCCCAGGAGCCAATGCAGAAACGGAAATGACGTACAGCGCCGTGGCCAATAAAGAATGAAGTGAAATTAGATATAGGCATTAATCAGGTAAGTGAACAGAAAAAAATAATACATTGCCAATTTATTTTAAGGATGCACATTAGTACTGTATGGTGAGGAGTGAAAAATGTGGGTGGAACTCCACTTTAAAGAGGAGTTTATGTAACGCCTTTGTCCACAGACTCAGTGGACCGGCTGATATTTATCAAAACGAATTAGTCCTGGATTAGTAGCAGCTATCAAGCCCCTGATGCTGATGTCTCTGATTAAGTGCTTTCTGGATCTCAAATCTCTGAAAGACTGTCTAGACTGCCTAGCTTTGTGGGTGTTGATTTCATCTGGAAGAAATTTTTTGGTGTAAGTTTCATGGGCACAATTAACACCCAAGGACCAGTTTTTCCACACCTGTTTGACAGGTGCATATCATTGCAATTTTTGTACAACAAGGCCAATTCTTGCTTTCATCAAGAGTACCTCGATATTGTTATGGTGTAAAGGCACTTCTGACACCCAAAAACGCATTTATCCACACCTGTTTGACAGGTGCATATCATTTCAATCCTTGACAGCAAGGCCAATTCTTGCTTTCGTCAAGAGTACCTCTTCACGGTGTGAAGGCACCACTTCTATCAAAAGTCTGTGAAAGAGACACCAGAATGTATCCAAAAAATCTCTAATCTTGTCCTGAGTGCACTAAATTGCAGCTTTATCATACAGACTGGCCCCTCAAGCCATTGTTTAAAAAAATAAAGAAAGCTTGAATGGAAAATTTATAAATGTCATTATTTTTGCATCAGGCTCTATACATGGTGCAGATGTGCCACATTACAGGCAAACTAAGGGGACCCCCAGGAACTATATTTAAGGGAATTTTTAATTTTTAATGTTATTTCTCATTTTGATGGTTTCACTTTAGGCATCAGTATATCACTGCTCATTTAAAAATGATGTTTTTTGCAAACTTTTTTTCATTGATACATGTCCCCCAGAGCAGTACCCGGACCTCTATAACCATTGTATGCCCAATTACTTGCACATAAGCACAAAATAGTCACTTTTGATCTTTCCAGTTCGGGTCCCATAGACTTCAATGGGGTTCATTATTTGGTTTCAAATGTTTGCGATGTTCCAAAGTTCTGCCTCAAACCGAACAGGGTGTAGTTCGGCCCATCTCTACTAACCAATATCTACCAAACACATACCTAAAGCCTAAATTTTGATTATTTGGGAATAATTGGGGATACAGGATGGAAGGGCATTCATGGAATGTGGAGTTGTGAGTTTGAAATGTTTTGGTGCACTCTTTTTTGACATTTTATTAAGCTGTTATGACAATGCAGTGTGGTACTGTGAAAAAAGAAGCACACAAACTACAACCTTTACTATCAAACTGCCACTGGCCATTTCATACAGAGTTAAGGGATTAAGCTTTTATTTCCTATAGCTCTTAGATCTATTGTGGATGCCACTCACACCAGTCATTTTGTGGCTGTTACCACTGGTTAAAAAAATCAGGTCTCACATCCAAAACTTCCTAAAAAAAAAAAAAAGGCAATTATCTGCTTACTTTATTCAGCCAGATTGTGGTACTGCTGCCACTATAATAAAACCAAGAAATAATGTAAAAGAAAAGAATGTATTACACAGGACAATTAGGCAAGAAAGTCACTAAAACTGTCCATAAAAAATCATACTGTTTCATAATACAAATTACAGCTTACACCTACACCTTCAAAGCACATCATTAAAAGGATTACGGTTTTTCCATTGTCACTATCAAAATTCACAGAAAAAAGAGGCCCCCTTACTGAACAATATTTTTATACTTTATTTTTGCATCGGTACATGTTCCCCTTAGCAGTACCCAGAACCCTATGTTCTTTGATAACCTCTTACCTACCAGATTTGAAAATGGCCACAATTGTTTTTCCAGATGTACCTTTCCGCCATTGGCTTATGTTTGCAAATTTTGAGATTTAAGTGGCTTTTACAAACAATCTGTGAAGCAAACCCAAGCACATTGCTCATCTCTACAAAGCATGTTGCATCTGCCCTTGTTGCCTCAGTTTTTTTAGGATGTGAGATTCCTGATATACAAAAATGTTACACAGAAAGGACAACTTTTGTTTCCTGTGTTTTCCTTGCATTAGTGTAATCCATGTTCCAAGTCCAGGGTCAGCTGAAATGCCATATTGAGGTCAATTTTGAGGTCATGCTCAAGTCAGATAACCATAAAATGGGGAATCTATATACAATATCTAAAGAAAAGAAGTAAACAAGATTCAAGTATATTTAATTTTTCATGTCACAAGGTTAGTTAAACACAGTGAAAAAGCAAACAGCTTAAACATTGGCACGAATTCTGTCAGTTAATTCTTACGCTGGATGCCATTCATTCTTTTAAATCCTAGATACTATGTCACTAGAAGATTTTCTGTTTACTGTGCTTGACTAAGTTCTGAATTCTGTAGCTATCTATCTTATCACAATGAGTTGCTCTCCACAATGGTTTCCACTAGTCACATACAGTACAAGGCATAGGTTGAGAAGAAATCCCATCCTACGTGCTGATTTTGGCTGGATTCACATGGATCAGTAACTCCAACAAGCACCTCCTTTGCTGCCCATGTAAATACAGCCTTATAGCCCTAGCTCACTTTTGATTTTGAATAACCTGGGAATCTACTGAACCTGAAAAACATTAACAATGCAGTTACTAAAAACAGTTCCTAATGTTTTAAACAAAATCATTTCAACTGTTTTTTTAGAGGTATAATTTATTGTGTAAATGTTTGTTTTTTAAAAATCTTGCAAATCTAGTTATTAAAAACATATTTACATATATACAAAATTAAATAAAAATGTATATATACATAAATAAACTAAAACAAACAAGCTTACATCAGCAGATAACAGAAAAGATGCCTTTTTGCCAAAAATATCATAAATAGAACTATATACAAAGAAACATAATTTTATTATCGGTAAATTACTAAATTATGCAAATCAGAAGCCTACCTAAACCTAAACACCCCTTCAAGCTTAGAAACAATTAAACATTTAACCCATGCATGCAGGCTTTTTTGTGTATCTTCCTCTCTGGCCAGTTATTTACAAATTGTAGCTACTGATAGCCAGAAGTCAAGTTGTTATGGCTTGTGTTACATACATGGTTGCTAAATTTCACAGGTGAAATAACCAATACCAAGAAAAGGTTGTCCTGTGCACTAATGACCCAGGAGAAGTTTAAAAGGACAAGGTCATGATCTGATTATCTAATGAGGGCCACACACAGATCAAAATTCATCTGGTCCCTGTATTTTGATTCCAGTCTTAAAGTGTTACTAAATCCAGGACATTGCATTCACTATATCTGGTCTCCCACAGTAAACAGAACATGGAAATATGATTATTTTAATAAATATAAACTGCTAAATACCTTTTTCTCATCAGCAGTATATAGCAGTTTTGTGACTTTTATCAGTGTCTGGCCAAGCACTGGTTATAGCTTGTAGGAGGAGTTTTCATTCTCCTCTGACTGTCCTACGAGGCTGCAGGACCCCTTACCCTTTGTCTGGACAGTGCTGATTGTGCCTGTGTCGGTCACATGCACCCTGCCAAAAAAAAAGCTCTTTAATAATACACACCAAGCTGAGCATGTGCAGAGTGCCCCCAAGGCCCTGTACTATCATGAGATGGATTGGGGACTGTGGAAGAAGAGGAGGATCAGAGAAGACAAGATCAAACAGCCTTTTTACACAATGCGCATGCTTAACCTTAGTTTCCACAGTGAGTATAACAAGCATGCTTTACTGAATATACATACTGATTTTACTGTTGTGGGTTTAGTAACATGTTAACCGCTTCAGCCCCAGAAGAATTTACCCCCTTCCTGACCAGAGCACTTTTTGCGATTCAGCACTGCGTCGCTTTAACTGACAATTGCGCTGTCATGCAACATTGTACCAAAACAAAATTGACATCCTTTTTTTCCTACAAATAGAGCTTTCTTTTGATGGTATGTGATCGCCTCTGCAGATTTTATTTTTTGCGCTATAAACAAAAAAAGAGCGTCAATTTTGAAAAAAATGCTTTTTTTTTTTTACTTTTTGCTATATTAAATATCCCCAAAAATATATAAAAAAATCTATTTTTTTTCCTCAGTTTAGGCCAATATGTATTCTTCTACTTATTTTTGGTAAAAAAAAAAAAATCGCGTATATTGATTGGTTTGCACAAAAGTTATAGCGTTTACAAAATAGGAGTTAGATTTATAGCATTTTTATTATTTTTTTTTTTTTTTTTTACTAGTAATGGTGGCGATCTGCAATTTTTATTGTGACTGTGACATTACGGTGGACACATCAGACAATTTTGACACATTTTTGGAACCATTGGCATTAATACAGCGATCAGTGCGATTAAAAATGCATTGATTACTGTAAAACTGTCAATGGTAGTGAAGGGGTTAACACTAGGGGGCGGTGAAGGGGTTAACTGTGTTTCCTGGGAGGTGATTCTAACTGAAGGGGGAGGGACTGACTACAGGAAGTGACAGATCGTGGTTCCTAGCTAATAGGACCACACGATCTGTCACTCCTGTGTGGCGGCCATCTTGCCTGTCAGCTCTTCACAAGCAGCTTCAGTAGTGGCGCAGACAGAGGAGTGGAAGGCTGCAGCGATGGATCCGGAGATAGATGCTTCCTCTCCTGTAGTGAATCCTGAGCCATCTGAAGGACAGGAGACTGCTGCAATACTAGCAGCCATAGAGGCAAGTAAATCCACCATAGTAAGCAGGATTGACTCTCTAGCACTGGAATGTGGACTGGTCAGGCAGGACCTTAATAAGTTCAGGGGTCACCTATTTGCTGCAGAATCCCGCATCTCTAAGGTGGAGGACACTACAGCCTCCACTTCGCAGACTCTAGCAGATCTTCAGAATAAAGTCAAGATTCTGATGGCCCACTTGGAGGGCACAGAAAAGAACAATGTCGCAACAATGTCCAGGTGGTGGGCCTTCCAGAAGGGGCAGAGGGTTCAAACCCGGCGATGTTCGCAGAGTCATTCTTCAAGCAACAGCTGAACCTGCAACGTGTCTCACCAGTATATGTGGTCGAATGGGCTCATGGAGTCCCTATGGGACCCAGACCTGCAGGGGCACCATCCAGATCTTTCCTCGTACGCTTCTTCAATTTCAGGGATAGAGGTGCGATCCTGGCGGAAGCCCGCAACAACAGAAGTTGCGCTATAAAAATACAGTGGTCCACCTGTACCCTGAATTTTCCCCTGATTTACAGAAGAAGAGACGTTCCTTTACAGATGTGCATAGGAGACTCAGGGAGAAAGCCTTTACTACAGTATGCTCTACCCCAGCCGCCTCAGCGTCCTGCATAATGGCTCCTCAAAATTCTTTGATTCCCCCATCGAAGCTGCTGACTGGCTGAAAACCGTCACCTGAGTTCTGGATGGCCCACTAGCTTCTGGAAAGATACCATAATCTGCCGAGTGTGGTTATGTTCTCCCGTTGGCTATGATTTGTTGTTCCTAGATTGGGAAGCTCAGCTGAAACTTTCTCCTTTTTTCCCCTCTGGAATGTCCGAGACTGTTATACTTCAACTTTTCAGGTGGCTGGGATGTCCAATTCGGAGTCATCACCATTTGAACACGCCTTCACCTTTCAAGTAGCAGATGAGCCACCAGAACGTTCGGCTACAGGGGTACCTTGTTATGGGAATGAAGTTTCCCTGGCAGTTTTTTTTTTTCCTACTGTTTGGCCGGAGTAAACAGGGGACTCGGTTTATTCTGTACCCTTTTTTTTCTTTTTTCTCTAGTTTTGTGAATAGGGTGTTTGTTTATCACCCTAGACCTAATTTTTCACCCTGTTGGGTGTATTTTTTGAATCTCTATATGCCTCATCTTGTTTGCAATGTGTGTTTCTCCATACTGACTGGTGTTGTGCGGCTCTCTGCATCCATTTCTATGGCCCCCCTGCCTGTTTCCCCCTGCTTTCCCTGCCAGCAAATAAGTATTATTGATTGTCTCTAATGAGTAATCTCAAAATACTCTCTTGGAATGTCAGGGGTCTGAATTCAATGTTCAAGCGTTCCCTGATTTTTCAATACTTATGCTCCCACCATCCCCACATAGTTCTCCTCCAGGAGACACATCTTGTTGGTAAATGAACCCTCTCTCTTAAAGAGGAAGTAAACCATGATGGGTTTTACTTCCTCTTTGTGTCCCTGCAAAGGTAAAGCATAATGGGCTACTATGCATCGCATAGTAGCCCATTATGTGTCACTTACCTGACACAGGAGCCTGCGATGTCACCGCTGTCCCCTCCTCCATGAAGCATCCATCTTCCCTCCGGTTATTGAGGCTCCGGGGCTGTAAATGGTCAGAAGCCGTGATGACATCACTCTCGCGCATGCGCGCGGGAGCCGCCACTAACGGCACGATCGCCGTTAGAAACGGCGCGCCATTGTCTATGACGCTGGCGCAGTAGACATCGGTGCCTGTCTTTTGCAAATTTCTCCTAAACCGTGAAGGTTCAGGAGATATTTCTTGCACCTACAGGTAAGCCTTAATTTAGGCTTACCTGTAGGTAAAAGTGGTCTGTAAGGATTTACAACCACTTTAACAGAAATTGGATTCAGAGAGCTGTACACTCCACATACTTTTCCTATGCCAGAGGGGTGGTTATCCTATTGCATATGAGCCTCATGTACTATTAAACATGTGGTCACAGACCCTCAAGGGTGGTATTTGGTAATCATTCTGGAAATTGTATCGCAAAGGCTGGCTGTGGTCAACATTTATGTCCCTCCACCTTTTCATGGCTTGGTTCTTTACGTGACCTTAGAGAAATTGGCTAATTTTTATGCCCCTTAAAATCCACTGAGCGGGGGATCTTAACATTATTGAGTATGGGTTGGATATTTCTAATCCCTCAAGGGGACACAACACTGACCTTAAGCATTGGCCTGAGGCTGCTGAGCTGAGAATCCTGCAGTGCGGAGGTATTCCTACCTTTCTCATGTGTCGACTTCTTCATCCAGGATCAATCTGGCTTTCGCCAACTCAACTTTGCTACCTTTTATCACTGATGCCACATATTTAGCTGGTGGAATCTCTGACCACACTCCACTACAAATAACATTGTCTTTGGCTCCTCAAAAAGGGCCTGGCATATGGTGACTTTATCCAGGGTGGTTGGTGGATCCCTCGGTGGAATCCTCGGTCTTACCACATTTGCCGGAGTACTGGAAAGACAACGAGGGCTCGGCTGCCTTGCCTGTAGTGTGGGATGCCTTTAAGGCAACAATCAGGGGAACTTACATTTCTACAATTAAAGCCGCCAGGGCAGAAAATAACTAGGCTACGGAGGAACTAAAGGCTAGAGAACAAAATTGCACCCGCCTTCATGTGGAGTCACCCTCTCCAACCTCCTTGGTGGAACTGCAGATGGTTAGGAGGGAAATCTTAGTTCATTATTTCGATTCGTACGAAACTAATCGCACATGTCTATGGGGTGGTTGGTTGTCTTCTACAGATACTGTTTCTGACTAATTACCATATGAACTATGTAAACTCTTGGAGGGGATGATAAGGGACTATATACAAGATTTTAGTAATGAGAACGGTATAATTAGCAGTAATCAGCATGGATTCATGAAGAATCGTTCTTGCCAAACCAATCTATTACCTTCTATGAGGAGGTGAGTTGCCATCTAAATAAAGGAAGGCCGGTAGATGTGGTGTATCTGAATTTTGCAAAAACTTTTGACACAGTTCCCCATAAATGTTTACTGTACAAAATAAGGTCCGTTGGCATGGACCATAAGGTGAGTACATGGATTGAAAACTGGCTACAAGGGTGAGTTCAGAGAGTGGTGATAAACGGGGAGTACTCTGAATGGTCAGGAGTGGGTAGTGGGGTCCCCAGGGTTCTGTTCTGGGACCAATACTGTTTAATTTGTTCATAAACAACCTGGAGGATGGGGTAAATAGTTCAATCTCTGTATTTGCGGACGATACTAAGCTAAGCAGGGCAATAACTTCTCTGCAGGATGTGGAAACCTTGCAAAAAGATCTGAACAAATTAATGGGGTGGGCAACCACATGGCAAATTAGGTTCAATGTAGAAAAATGAAAAATAATGCATTTGGATGGGAAAAATATGAATGCAATCTTAACACCGGGGGGAGAACCTCTGGGGGAATCTAGGATGGAAAAGGACCTGGGGGTCCTAGTAGATGATAGGCTCAGCAATGGCATGCAATGCCAAGCTGCTGCTAACAAAGCAAACAGAATATTGGCATGCATTAAAAAGGTGATTAATTCCTGAGATAAATCGATAATTCTCCAGCTCTACAAGACTCTGGTCTGGCCGCAACTAGCGTATGTATGCTGTCCAGTTCTGGGCACCAGTCCTTGGGAAGGATGTACAAATGGAACGAGTATAAAGAAGGGCAACAAAGCTAATAATGGGTCTGGAGGATATTAGTTATAAGGAAAGGTTGCGAGCACTGAACCTTTTTCTCTCTAGAGAAGAGACGCTTGAGAGGGGATATGATTTCAATTTACAAATACCGTGCTGGTGACCCCACAATAGGAATAAAACTTTTTTGCAGAAGGGAGTTTAACAAGACTCGTGGCCACTCACTAAAATTAGAAGAAAAGAGGTTTAACCTTAAACTACGTAGAGGGTTCTTTACTGTAAGAGCAGCAAGAATGTGGAATTCCTTTCCACAGGCGGTGGTCTCAGCGGGGAGCATCGATAGGTTCAAGATACTATTAGATAAGCACCTGAAAGACCTCAATATACAGGGATATACAAGGTAATACTGACATATAATCACACACATAGGTTGGACTTGATGGACTTTTTTCAACCTCACCTACTATGTAACTATGTAACTCACTCGCTAAGCTGTATATTTATGGTATATAGAAACTGGTGGTGACAAGAGCTTTATGGAATGAGACAACCAACCCGCATCCCTTTATACATATACAATGGACGATTTTTCCTCTTAAGTGGGATTTTAAAGGGTGGAAGTCTCAAAAAAAGTATAACAAAAAGGGAGGACCAGAACTGAAAGTGCAGCTGCTATGATATGCTCAAGCCGCTGAATATAGACGCTCTTCTGCCATTTTTTCCCCCGGATCGAGGTATCTAAAATCTATCAGCCACTATAGACAACACTGTTGTGTGAATCAGCACAGGGATCAACCCTTCATTATGCACCAATAGATTCTTAGTATATCTTACACACTTGGGGTGCTGTCAGCTGCTGTTTACCCGCCCGAGGAGTCAAGGCTTAGATAATCCTAGCCTGCGTCAATAGCTGATAAAGAGATTTTGATAAAGAGAATTTAAAATACAGCTGAGGGACGTGACGCCCTCTGTGTCTGGTCCTGATCTGCTGGCGGTCCTGGTTGTGTGGCGGTGTCGCTGATATTCGGATCTGGGCCCCGGTGGCTTACCGTTCTCCCCTTCCCCCTTGTCTGGGGTGGATGCCATACAGTATTGACCCTGCAATAGCATGACAGATATACACCTTACCTCTAGCCCCTGAAGAAGAGGTCGCAATCCTTATATAAAGCCTCGAAACGCGTTGGGCCTGCACTGTCAATTGGCTCCTTGCTGATATAGCCTTTGTGGGGTTTTGTGTAGCTCTGTCGACCTGTCATGTATATCCTGGTTGTATTTTTCATCATTTGTTAATTCTGGCATCCATTGTTGCTTTTATCCATTGTTTCCATTCTAGCACATGTTTTTCTTTTAAATTTTTGATACAATAAAATTCTGATAATTTTTTATACTTTTTGTTATGCTTTTTTTGAGACTTCCACCCTTTAAAATCCCACCTAAGAGGAAAAATCGTCCATTGTATATATTTATGGTATATTTATGGTATATGGTATATTCCCCTAATGTTTCTTCATAAGTTCTGTAATGGACTATATATTTATTGTCCTGACTGGGGGGGTGGGTGTGGAGACAATATGATATCCTGCAGTGAATGACATGGGGGAAAGGGGTGGGGGGCGTCATTTCACCAGTCAAGGGTTTTTCACCTGGTGGGGTGACTTAAGCACAGGCAAACTTGATGAGGCTACTATTGTATTAATATTTTTTTACTTTTTTTCTGTTTAATTCTTTTTTAATTTTGTATGCTTGTTCTATGTCAGCTTGCATGCTGCAAATTTTTGGTATACCCTTTAAAAACTCAATAAACAGATGTTTAAAAAAAATGACCTTTCCTTTTCAATCTGTAGCTCTGTCTTTTTCTGTAAAATGCAATACAATGTGGCAACTTGGAGGTGTTCTGTACACAGAATGTGTACAGGACGGCCACCAGAAACATACATTTCTGCTTGTGAGATTGGCTCACTGATTTTCCCAGGAGTCTACACTAAGATACAAGTCAGATTTTTGGCATCCCCTGCAACAAAAATGCAATTTTTGGTAAGATACTGCCAATAGAAAATCACGGTTAAAGGGATGCAGACCCTGCAATTTTTCTCCTTAGAGCAATACAGCTGCAGCAGCTGATTGATAATTATAAAACCACTCCCATTAGACCCCTTTCACACTGGGGCACTTTGCAGGCGCTACAGCGCTAAAAATATCGCCTGCATATCGCCTGTAAAGTGCCTCTCCTGTGCCTCCAGTGCGAAAGCCCGAGGGCTTTCACACTGGAGCGGTGCGCTTGCAGGACATTAAAAAAAACTCCTTCAAGCAGCATCTTTGGAGCAGTGAAGGTGCAATGTATACACCGCTCCTTCACAGCTCCTGCCCATTGAAATCAATGGAGCAGCGCAGCTATAGGTTTTAACCCTTTTTCTGCAGCTAGCAGGGGTTAAAACCTCCCCGCTTTTGCCGCTAAAACAACAGTAAAGCGGTGCTAAAAATAGCGCCATTTTACCGCCGGTGCCCACACCGCCCCAGTGTGAAAGGGGCCTTAGGCTCACGCAGCACAAGGGCACATAGGTATAAACAGTTATTTCTTCAGGATAACAAAATGTAGGAATCTGCAACAAAGTTTGTTAAATCCTTGCGATGTACATAGATCACCCAGAGGGGAATTTTTTTTATCAACAAAAGTGGAGTTATGCTTTAAGCATTCTAATGCAGTTAGTGCACATACTGTTAAGTATGTTTTCATTGCAAAGCGTGTGTTGCATTGAAGTAGCCCATTCATAATGAATGGGTTGCCAATGTACCACAACAGGTGAAAAAACGTTCATGACTCTTTGTTAATAAGGCAATGCATGACAATGTATGGTATACATGTACTGTATACACATTGTGGTGTGCTGCAGAACTTTATGTGTTGGCTTTTTATTGTACAATGTGCTGGGCTTTTATTCACAATAAATGGCACCTCAGCACTACACCCATAGAACTGTGAAAGTTTGTATAATGCACAAGTGTGAATAGGCCCTCCCCTTACACATTTTTTTATTATGGCCTCTTATAATAATGTTTAATGGCAGCTCTACAGTGTAACTATGATGGCACTTGCTTTAAGTTATTCACTGATTGAGTAGTGATCCAAGGGCAGATAAGCAAAAGCTGTTAAAATACATACATGTGTGTAGGTGGGTGCCTACAGAGAAATGTGGCATATGTCTTTGCTTTATGTTTTAGAAGTTATTTTTTCCTTGTATTGTTTAAAGCACTCATAGGTGTGCGCACAGGGTGTGCCAGGTGTGCCTGGGCACACCCTAATCACCCCGTGTGGTGCATATTTCCATTGTTTAGTCCCCTGATATTTCATCAAATAAAAAAATAAAAAAAGCTATTCTTTTTCTCCTAAAAAATTGTAAAAAAATTATTAAAATAATATTGTAAGTGCCCTACTGACACCACCAATATCTGCCCTTTGACACCATTCAATGCTCTACTGACACCTTTCGTATATATACACATGCACACACATATATGTTTGAGCTTTGTGGTGCACACCCTAATGCAACAGGCTGCGCACACCTATGAAAGCACTGCATGTGGTTGACACTGGGATTGAGAGAGGTGATAGGTTTTGCTGATTATGCTGAGTCATGTTAATCTTTGGGAACTAGAAAGGAGATTCTGTCGCTATGTGATTGAACTTTGCTTAAGTGTGCTCTCCTCAGTGGGAACCCAGTCAGGGTTCCCAGGACGTGGACGTTATGGACTTTAACCACTTCCCACCTGTAGGAAGTCATATGACATCCTGGACTTTGAGTGGAGATATCTGAATGATGCCCTCAGCTACAGGCATCATCCAGATATGTTTTTTTTTAGCCGGCGATTCCCTCACATGTTAAAGCCATCTTACTGCCTGTTTTGCCACTTGATTGCTTTTACAGGTGGTGGGAAGGGACTCCCCCCCCTCCCGCTGCCCTCCGGTGCTTCTCCAGTTCGCCCTTGCAATTGGGGAGCCAGAAAATTAATCCGCCAGCGGTGGTTTACCATAGAGCTGGCCGGGGTCCCTGGTCATCTCTATGACCCTCGGAGGCCAGAAGCAACGCTTACGGAGACCCCAGATCTCTCCATAAAGAGGACTTGTCATGCCCTATTCCTATTACAAGGTATGTTTACATTCCTTGTAATAGGAAAAAAGTGATCAAAAAATAAAAAATTTAAACGAAAGCGTAAAAATAAAAAATAAAAATGTAATAAACGATAAAAAGCGTCCCCATCCTCTCATACTTGCATGCAGAAGCGAACACATATGTAGGTCGCACCCGCATATGTAAATGGCACTTAAACCACACATGTGAGGTATCACCACGAATGTTATAGCAAGAGCAATAATTCTAGCACAGGACTTCCTCTGTAACTCTAAACTGATAACCGGTAAGCCTATGGAGATTTTTAAATACTGAAGTTTGGTGCCATTCCACGGGTGTGTGCAATTTTAAAGTGCGACATGTTAGGTATGTATTTACTCAAACAGTGTGTATACAGTGCCTTGAAAAAGTATTAATACCCCTTGACATTTTCCACATTTTGTCATGTTACAACCAAAAACGTAAATGTATTTTATTGGGATTTTATGTAATAAACCAACACAAAGTGGCACATAATTGTGAAGTGGAAGAAAAATAATAAATGGTTTTCAATTTTTTTTTACAAATAAATATCTGAAAAGTGTGGCGTGTATTTGTATTCAGCCTGACTAAGTCAATACTTTGTAGAACCACCTTTTCCTGCAATTACAGCTGCAAATCTTTTTTGGGTATATCTCTACCAGGGGATGGTATGTTCACGGTGATGTGCAGTGTTAGTTTTCTGTCCCACATAGCGTTTTGCTTTTAAGCCAAAAAGTTTAATTTTGGTCTCATCTGACCAGAGCACCTTCTTCCACATGTTTGCTGTGTCCCCCACATGGCTTCTTGCAAGCTGCAAACCAAACTTCCTATGGCTTTCTTTCAACAATGGCTTTCTTCTTGTCACTCTTCCATAAAGGCCAGATTTGTGGACTGCTGGACTAATGGTTGTCCTGTGGACAGATTCTCCCACCTTAACTGTGGATCTTTGCAGCTCCTCCAGAGTTACCATGGACATCTTGGCTGCTTATCTGATTAATGCTCTCCTTGCCTGGCCTGTCAGTTTAGGTGGACGGCCATGTCTTGGTAGGTTTGCAGTTCTGCTATACTCTTTTATCTCTGACCTGTTTGGTGTGTTTCTTCGCCTTCATGATGCTGTTTGTTCGCTAAGGTTCTCTAACAAACCTCTGAGGGCTTCTCAGAACAGCTGTATTTATACTGAGAATAAATTACACACAGATGGACTCTATTTATTAATTAGGTGACTTCTGAAGGCAATTGATTTCATTAGATTTTAGTTCGAGGTATTAGAGTAAAGGGGACTGAATACAAATGCATGCCACACTTTTCAGATATATTTATTTTGTAAAAAAAAAATTAAAACCATTTATCATTTTTTCTCACTTCACATATATGTGCCACTTTGTTTTGGTCTATCACCTAAAGACCCAATAAAATACATTTACGTTTTTGGCTGTAGCAATGCAAAATTTGGAAGATTTCAAGAGGTACAAATACTTTTTCAAAAAACTGTACTTGTACAAAAATGGTGCCCCACTCCTAAAAACAATGTTACTTTACCTTTAAGACCGCATAGTCATAATGAACAGTAAAACAATTTACCAATATTATATCAAATAATATATAAAAATAATATATCATAAATCAAACAGTGGTGATTTAGTCCTTAACTGCTTGCATACACTTCTTTTATTAGTGAAAAAACATTATTCACGTATCCAGACGTGTGTCTCCTTAAATAGTGTTCACCTCTATGTGCTACAACGATCCACATGCAATGGTGATTATACCCACACTCGATGTGCCCTCACCTGGGGGATAAGACCAACCAATGGTCTATATGCGCTCCTTTCCCTCTCTGGGGATCTGAGGTAATGCTTCTCTTCCCTTATGGTAACCTTGTGTTTACAATCCTCCTTTCTTTGTGCTTGTGCAATGGGTGTGGGGATAATCACCTTTGCATGTGAATAGTTGGAGCACATAGAGGTGAACACTATTTAAAGAGACACACATCTGGCTACATAATAAATGTTTTTTCATTGATGAAAGAGGAAGTGTATGCAAGCAGTTTTACACTTAAGAACTTTTCAATAACTGAATCAACACTGTTTGTTTTATGCTATATTATTTTTTATATATTATTTGATATAATATTAGTAAATTGTTTTAATGTTCATTATGATGCAGACTTAAAGGGATAGTAACATTGTTTTTAGGAGCATGGCACCATTTTTGATTATATGCATTTACTTGGCGTAACATCATCTTTCACGTTATACAAAAAAATTGGGGTAAATTTTGTGTTTTTGTTTTCTTTTCAATTCAAAAAAGTGTTTTTTTTTTCAAAAAAATTGTGTTTAAAAAGTTGCTGCGCAAATACTGGGTGACATAAACAATTGCAACGACCGCCATTTTATTCCCTAGGGTCTCTGCTAAAAAAATATATATATATAATGTTTGGGAGGTCTGAGTAATTTTCTAACAAAAAAATTATGATTTTTACTTGTAGGAGAGCAATGCCAGCATTGGTCTGGTATGGAATTGGTTAAAGACTCTCTGTATTATGGAGGTATGACAACTAAATGAGCAGGGGCTACCAGGGGACACCACAATTTGAGAGTTTGTTTGAGGCTGTAAATCATGTTAGAAAAGATGTAACACTTTTTTAGCTGTAAAGGATGAAGCCTTTACAAGAACAAGAGAAGTTCTGTTGCCATTGAGGATTGACTGGTCTGAAGTTATTCCACTATAAGAAAGAGTTGCATGCAAAGTGTATCAAAGAACATGGTTCACACCAGGGGAAAAGGCAGCATAAGACTAAGATGCAGTACAGATGTCAGATGTGTGGTCAAGCTAACCAAGAGGAGGATATAGTGCTGTTACTAATGATGACAGTAGTAGTTCTCTGAGGGGAGAACTGACAGATCCTCTGTTCATACAGAATATGAACAGGTGATCTGTTAGTTTCCCTGCACAGTCCTCTCCCCCCTTCAGTTAGAACACTTCCTAGGACACACATTAACCCCTTCACTGCCCCCTACTGTTAACCCCTTCACTGCCAGTGACATTTTTACAGTATTCAATGAATTTTTAATCGCATTGATCGCTGTATCAATGCCAATGGTCCAAAAAATGTGTCAAAATTGTCTGACGTGTCCGCCATAATGTCACAGTCATGATCACCGCCATTACTAGTAAAAAAAAAAAATATTAATAAAAATTCCATTCTCCTATTTTGTAGACGCTATAACTTTTGCGCAAACAAATCAATATATGCTTATTGCGATTTTTTTTTTACCAAAAATATGTAGAAGAATACATATTGGCTTAAACTGAGGAAAAAAAATTTTTTTTATATATTTTTTTGGGGATATTTATTATAGCAAAAAATTAAAAAAAAATGTGTTTTTTTTCAAAATTGACGCTCTTTTTTTTGTTTATAGCAAAAAATAAAAACCGCAGAGGTGATCAAATACCTCCAAAAGAAAGCTTTATTTGTGGGGAAAAAAGGACGTCAATTTTGTTTGGGAGCAACGTCGTACGACCGCGCAATTGTCAGTTAAAGCGACGCAGTGCTGAATCGCAAAAGTGCTCTGATCTTTGGCCAGCCAAATGGTCCGGGGCTGAAGCGGTTAAGATGTCCTTCTCTAGCAATCAGAACCCCAATATGGGTATAACTTGTGGCACAGAGCAGCATTGGGACCCAACTTGTAATGTCACAGAAGATGGAGTGAGGCCTCGGGAGATAAGCACAGGCTATGAAAAGAGTCAAGCTTCCTGGGATTCAAGTGTACCATACGAATAAGTGTCACTGGGATGATGTGACTGGTAACTGGGCTAGTGGAGTCAATGTATGCTCTGCGACATCAGCTCAGAAATGCTGCATGAAAGAGAGGAGTGTAATAGGGACCAGAGTGTACTGAGCATAAAGAGTAAATGGACTGTGCCATGAAGTACAAGAGTTAACTATTAATGTCTGCGTGAAGAAGTTTTACTTTTAAAATGGAATGCTGCCTTACATGCCATGTCTGTGTCAAGCAAAAGCTTCAGCCTGCATCTGGGGGCACTAGTGAGTGTTCTCTCCTCATGCCCATATGGGCACTGCCCTTATGTGGACTGCTTTACCTGTCAAAATATTTGAGATTCTTTTTAGCCTCTTATGTGATTGGTGCATTGCCATGCTGCACTTCCACCACTTTCTTTAATCCAGGTATAAAATACAGTACTGTCACTTTCTGACCTCCAACCTGATGCTTAGACAATGAAGGAGCAATAGCAACAACACAGAACTGGATTAGTTGCTTTTTTATTTATCTGGTGTTCTGTTTTTTATATACTTCTATGAAGTCAGCTCATTTCAATTTACAGTATGTATAAATTAATTACATACCACATTCCTCTTCATCTTCCTTGAAACATTCCTGTTGATATTGTTAATAATAAATATAATTAGCACAATAACTTTCTCTTAATTATGTAGTCATTAATGCACAGAGTCCAATTTCTCCTTTCAGAAAAAACATTTAACAGCAAAATTGCCATAGCTACTGAATATTTTGCCTCAACAATCTATTAATTGGCAGCACACAGGAGTGTATGATGTAGAGATGCAATAAAATGCTATGCAATAAAATGTATTCATAATTCACCTTCCTTCTCAATTTACACCGCATTACAGCTTCCTAAACTGTCCCTCTGAAGATCCTGAGCTATAAAAGTGTTCTCCAGTTTCACTGTTTATAAATGGATTATTATCAACTGTTCCCTAAAAGAGATAAATGTGTACACACTTTATGTCCTTATGGTTTGTGGCACATTTATAATGGTAAATCTTGCTAAGATATCCATTTACTTTTTATCCTATTATATCCTATATACATATTATATGATATTGCTTTGTGATGAATTTGTTCTGAACTAACCTGTTTCAAATAAATAAATCTACCTTTAATTATATAATCTAGTAGCAATTTATAAATGCACTTGCCATGAGGTGTCTGCACAATTCAGCAGTGCTTTTAATCACTTCATCCCTGGGAGGAATTGATGACCCCTTAATGACCATGCCATTTTTTGCAATACGGCACTGCTTTACTTTAGCTGACAATTGCGCGGTCGTGCAACGATGCACCCAAATAAAATTTGTGTTCTTTTTCCCACAAATAGAGCTTTATTTTGGTGGTATTTGATCACCACTGTGGTTTTTATTTTTTGCGCTATAAACAAAAAAAAACCCCACAATTTTGAAAAAAAAACAAGGTTTATTTTCTGCTACACACCCAATAAAAAAATTTTAAAAATCAAATTTCTTCATAAATTTAGGCCAATTTGTATTCTGCTACATATTTTTGGTGATAAAAATCCCAAAAAGCATATATTAATTGGTTTGCACAAAAGTTATAGCGTCTACAAAATAGGGGATAGATTTATGGCCTTTTTTATTATTATTATTTTTTACCTAGTAATGGCTGTGATCAGCGATTTTTAGTGGGACTGCAACATTGCGGCAGACAGATTGGACACCTAGCTGACATTTTTTACACTTTTTTGGGAACCAGTAACATTATTACAGTGATCAGTGCTAAAAATATGCACTGACATTGTACTAATGGCACTGGTAGGGAAGGGGTCAAAATCAGGGGCGATCAAGGGGTTAACTGTGTTCCCTCAGTGTGTTTCCAACTGTGTGGAGGGGGGGTGGGCTGCCTGTGACAACACACAGATCCATTTTCCTGCATAGCAGAAAGACAGGATCTCTGTGTAATACCCTTTCAGAACAGAGATCTGCCTTGTTTACTATGGCAGATCCCCGTTCTGTCACTGCAGGGAACGATCGCGGGAGGCCGGTGGACATCGAGCCCGCCGGACCTCCTGAGTGGCTCACCCGCAGGCCAATGGGCACAGGCACGCCCACAGATCACTGTGTACAAGCCGACGTACACCTACGGCGATTTGCACAGCCGACCCAACCTACTGGAGTGTAACTGCTGCGGCTGGTCGGCAAGTGGTTAAACACCCAGGGAGTTATTGAACACTTTTAATGGTCTTTTGTTTGCTTTCTTCAGGTTTTACATTTCCATGCAAGTCTATGAGAGGTCAAAATCCAATCCAAGGTCAGAAGGAAGTCAACTGCAGGTCAAATACACCAATAAATTCTGAATGATCTCAGAAGCATCCTAAATGTATGTCAAACTAATCCCATTAACATAATCCCAAAACTTGTTGACACTGGTTGAATAGAAACATTCCAAGGGGTGAGGTGCACGTCAGTCACAGTTGGTTGTGCTTAGCAATCAAGCCCTCCCATAGGCTTTAATATAGAGAAAATTCAAATGGGATTGCTCCACAAACTGTATTTATTATAAAAAGTCCATCAAAAAGACATCAATAAGACATTATAACATCAGGCATGCATGATATAAACATTTTTGGGCTATTGTAAATTGTGCCCTTCCTCAGAAATCATGCCTATCAAATGTTCATACATAGGGTAATATATATAGTCCACTAACAATCAATTAATTAATTAACCAATTAAAGTGAACAAACAATTTATGTGGAATCAATCAGACCATCAAAGAACACTATCTGAAAATGTCGTCAAATTTAAATATACATATTCTGTGGTTTGGAATCAAACAGTCACAGAGTCGAAAAAAGAATTCACATCTTGTAGAATGTATTAATCGGAAATCCTAAAAATAAATAAAATTAAAGTAAATAAATGAAAAAATAATAATAATAATAATATAGCAATGATAGTACTATTTTATCAAGGACAATATACAGTATATATCCACAACAGCTATCATTGTAAATCATCAGCGTGTGCCTGTATGTATGTGCAACCCCATACACAGCATCTGCATAGGATCGCACACACACACAACCAGCATTACACCGATGAGCAAACAATCCAAAATGTATAGATAAATAAATAAATTCTCCAAGGACAATTCATTAACTGACCTAAAAATATTCAAAGAAATAAATGCAAATCAAATGCAGATTTTAGCTCTCCAAGGACAATTCATTGACCGACTTGACAATATTCAAAGAAATAAATACAAGTCAAAATCGAAGTTTAACACCTTTGACTGGAGTGTATCCAGCCGATGAATCCAGCTAACCTCTCTCTTCCTTAGAGCCATTTCCCATTGCCCCCACGTCTATTGATAGTAATGCTGTCTATCACCAAAAAATCTTAACTGTGACACTGTGTGTCCCTATTCTACAAAGTGTCTAGCTCAAGGAAGCTTGACAAGTTTATCCCTAATTGAGTATTTATAGCGGGCTATGCAGTCCTTAACCTTTTGTGTGGTCTCTCCCACATAAAGGAGACCACAGGGACATTTGATGATGTACACCACATAGGACGACTGGAAAGTATAGTGATCTCTGATCGGAATGTCATAACCCTTAAGTGGGTGAGAAAAACTTTTTCCTTTTATCATGCTTGAGCATTGGATGCAGCTCAGACATGGGAATGAACCTATATTCTTTGGACCTAGAAAGGTTACCCGGGGGTTTGCCATTACATATTGATCAGATTTCACTCATTTATCACGAATCGTCCTACCTAATCAGTATGATGGCAATGGGGGATTATTGAACTCAGGAACCGAGGGGTAAGCATTTTGTAGCATGGACCATTGTTTCCTAATAATTTTATTGATCTTATGTGAAAGCAGATGAAATTGAGAGGTGAAGGGTAGGGATGAGCTTCATGTTCGAGTCGAACGCATGTTCGACTCGAACATCGTGTGTTCGGTTGTTCACCAAACTACCAACGATATGGGCCATTCGTGCCAAATTCGAGTGGCATGTCACGGCCCATAATTCACTGCGGCATCGCAGATGATTGGCCAAGCATGCCCTATGACCACTATGACATGCTTGGCCAATCACAGCGCTGCGTATGCAGAGAGCCATAATTAGCCAAAGCCAAGGAGGCTTTGGCCAATTATGGCTCAGGGGGTTTAGTACATGCCCCACACTATATAAGGCCGCCTCCATGGCGGACTTGTGTAGTGTGTTGCGGTGGAGACTGGAGAGAAATAGATAGACAGAGAGACAGTGTCATTTGATTTAAGTTAGATAGAGCAGGCAGGTCTAATCAGTTAGCTGCACTTACAGTGTATTGTGTATAAATATGCACCGCAGGTGTTATATATATATATATATATATATATATATATATATATATATATATATATAAACACTGTGTTACAAATGATCTAAAAATAGACTAAATTGTCACGCCCTCTGTCGAAGTCAGGATATGACGAAATGCGTCAGGGCGTGGCTTACGCAATGTAGGAAGTGACGTGTGCGCTCCACCTGAGCCAACTGCACAACCAGGAAGTGACCATCGTCTCCTGTGTAGCGGCGCTGGCGTCTCAATGTGAAGTTTACACAGTCTCACTACCTGCTTGCTTGATTGATTGCTCTTTTTTAAGTTAATTGATGTACGTGTATTTATTTAAGGGGGGGGTGCTTTTTTTATATGTGGAAGGGTATACAGTCAATAAACAGGATCACGCTATGTGCACTTTTCTTTCTGCTTTTTGACTTACTATGAGCCCTGAAAATCCGTGACCCTTCATGAGTGATGTTAACAACAAGTTGCTGGCAAAGATTAATATTCTGAATGCTCTATTACTTCCCAATTCTGGTGAGTTTAACCCCCTAGGGGGAGAGTGGTCGCATCGGGTGGAATTCCTAGTGATCGGTGGAAGGTGCATGCTAAGGAATGTTTTCACGATCACCTGATTAATATTTTTGAACTACACCCTGAACTTTACATTACTGCCCTTTACAAGGGACTTTCTCCTAAAGGACTTTCTTTTACAGGATTTTCCTTTGCATGTGTTGTTGGCCGCATGTTTTAGCTGATAACTGCTCAACATTAGTGCTGTCTAGTGTGACAATTTAGTCTATTTTTAGATCATTTGTAACACAGTGTTTATATTTATGTATTTTGTTTGAGACGGCTGCTCTTTTTTCCCTGGTCTCCTCTCTGCATAGCTGCAAAGTGGATTTGAATCATATATATGCATTTATGAATGTTTATGAGTATTTACATAGCTGCAAAGTGATGTTTATTCATATATATATGTACTTTTGAATGTTCATTAGTATCTTTTACACTTATCTGTATTTGGGATCAGCATAGTGACCTGGCGCTGAGTGGTGTTTCTGCAGGCCTGGTGAAACACCTGTAGTATATATATATATATATATATATATATATATATATATATATATATATATATATATATATATATATATACTGTATTCAGTTTAGCTAGATCCTGTTCTTCTCTTCCTAATATACTGACAGGCAGGCAGGTGTTTTTACAGTATTTTCAGTTAGTGCACTATGTAGCCTGCACAGTTGCACCTACAGTATAGCTACCTGAAGCCAGGTGATTGTGTGGGCTCTTGACGTATTTGCAGTTACTGTACTGTGTACCCTGATACACCTACACCTACAGTATAGCTACCTGAAGCCAGGTGCTTGTGTAGGCTCTTGACATATTTCCAGTTACTGTACTGTGTACCCTGCACAGTTGCACCTACAGTATACCTACCTGAAGCCAGGTGCTTGTGTAGGCTCTTGACGTATTTCCAGTTAGTGTACTGTGTACCCTGCACAGTTGCACCTGCAGTATAGCTACCTGAAGCCAGATGCTTGTGTAGGCTCTTGACATATTTCCAGTTATTGTACTGTATACCCTGCACAGTTGCACCTACAGTATAGCTACCTGAAGCCAGGTGCTTGTGTATGCTCTTGATGTATTTCCAGTTACTGTACTGTGTACCCTGCACAGTTGCACCTAAAAGACCCACACCAAAGTATAAAGAGGACCTCTCCTTGCTCCTCATCAGCTGGGATCTCCAACCCCACTATACCTTCAGTCCTCTCTGAAACCTACACTGAGAGGAATGAAGGTGTAGAATTAGGTGTGTCACAGCCAAGTACTTGCGGGCAATCTGCTATCGGTACACCAACGTCAGATTGTACCAGGCAAATTTCCCTGCCCCAGCTGCTGCACCGCAGAAAGAAGTTCGCTCCCAGCCATCCACATGCCCAACGGTTGAATGCTAGCTTGGCAAAATTGCTAGCACTTCAACTGCTACCTTTTCAGTTGGCAGACTCTTCCCCCTTCCGTGAGTTTGTGGAATGTGCGGTTCCTCAGTGGCAGGTTCCCAAACACCTCTTTTTCTCACGGAAGGCGATTCCGGCTCTCTACCAGCATGTGAAAGGCAATGTCTTGGCCTCGATGGACAGGGCAGTCAGCAATAAGGTGCATATTAACGCTGACTCATGGTCCAGCAGGCATGGACAGGGTGACTCTGATGGCAGCTGGGAAGGATGCAGGACAAGGTTCAGTAGTGTTGGAGGTTGTTCCGCCACCACGCCTCCAAAATGCCACTACTGGTGATTCTGACACACCTCTCTCCTTCAACCCCTCCTCTTCTTCTTCCTCCATGGCCTCTTCCTGTGCTTTGTCCTCTGAACCAGCGGTGCTCAATAGGCATTCAAGGGGCTATATAAGTACGCAGGCCAAAAGATGCTGTGCAGTGCTTGAGCTGGTGTGCTTGGGGGACAGGACCCACGCTGGGGCAGAGATTCTGTCAGCTCTGCAGGGGCAGGTTCAGAGGTGGTTGATGCCACGCCAACTTAAGCCAGGAATGGTGGTTTGCGACAATGGCACCAACCTCCTCTCCGCCCTCCGACAGGGACAACTGACCCATGTGCCCTGTTTGGTTCACGTCCTTAACTTGGTGGTGCAGCGGTTCTTGGGCAGGTACCCGGGCTTACAGGATGTCCTGAGGCAGACCAGGGAAGTCTGTGTGCATTTCCGCAGGTCATATAATGTCAGTGCTCGGCTGGCAGACCTCCAAAAGAATTTAACTTGCCCAAGAACCGCCTAATCTGTGACATACCCACCAGGTGGAGCTCAACGTTGGCCATGCTGCAGCAGCTGCACACGCAGCAGAGGGCCATCAATGAGTACCTGTGCGACTATGGCACCAGGACAGGGTCAGGGGAGCTTGTTTTTTTTCCCCACACCAGTGGGCCATGATCAGGGATGCATGCACTGTCCTATCACCATTTTAGGAGGCCACAAGGATGGTGAGCAGTGACAGTGCATGCATCAGTGACACTGTCCCCCTTGTCCACCTGTTGGAGCACATGCTGCATGGAATAATGGACAGGGCACTTGAGGCAGAACAGAGGCAGGAAGAGGAGGACTTCCTTAGCTCTCAAGGCCCCCTTTATCCAGACGGTGTTCCTGCGTGCCCACCGATCACACAGGAAGAGGCCGATCACACAGGAAGAGGAGGAGGTGTCAGCATGGAGGTGGAGCCTGGCACTCAGCATCAGCAGCAGTCTTTAAGGGATCATTTACAGTCCCAAGAAACCCATGGACTTGTACATGGCTGGGAGGAGGTGGCTGTGGATCATGTCATCCTTAGTGACCCAGAGGACTCCAGAACAAATGCCTCAGCAAACCTACGCTGCATGGCCTCCCTGATCCTGCAAAGCCTGCGGAAGGATCCTCATATTCGTGGTATCAAGGAGAGGGGTCATTACTGGCTGGCAACCCTCCTCGAGCCACGTTACAAGAGTAAGGTTGCAGACCTTATCTTGCAGTCGCAGAGGGAGCAGAGGATGAAACATCTTTGGGAGGCCTGGTAGAAAGTTCTGTGCAACGCGTTCCCAGAGACTGGGAGGTTACAAACTCCTGTTCCTGGACAACGTGTTGCCGAGGCTTCGGCCAGTCAAAGAAGGAGCGGTGGAGAAGGTGGCCATCTGACCGATGCGTTCAGACAATATTTTAGTCCACAGTCCCAAGGTATTATCGGTTCCAGCAACCATTGCCAGCGTCTGTTTTACATGGTGCAGGAATACCTGGGGCAAGATCTGACATGGACACCTTTCCCACCGAAAATCCTCTGGGTTACTGGGTCTTGAGGATGGATCACTGGCTAGAGCTTGCACAGTATGCAATTGAGCTACTGGCCTGTCCTGCATCCAGCGTTCTTTCGGAACACACATTCAGTGCTGCTGGAGGCTTTGTAACCGATCACAGGGTGAGCCTGTCCACCGACTCGGTCAATCGACTGACCTTCATAAAAATGAATCAATCTTGGATCACCACCAGATACCAAGCACCTGATGCTGATGTAACCGAATACATTTTTTTGAACTGTCAGATCCCTTCAAGACTGCCTATGCTGATGCTGAGTGACTATCCTGTTATGCTGAGTGACTATCCTCTTCCTCCTCAATGATCATGCTGATAGCTTGTAAGAATATTTTTGTTTCTGGGCGCCGCCACCAGTGGCTATGGCCCAATTTTTCAGCCCCTGTTCAACAGGGACATGTAATTACAATTCTTGATCTAATATTTTACAGCAGGGCCCGTTCCAGCGCCCACCAAGAGTAACTGTGAGGACTTACAGTGTTGTGGCAACAGCACCACCACCACCAAAGGCCCAATTTTTCTGCCCCTGTTCAACAGGTGCATGTAATTACAATTCTTGGTCTAATATTTCACAGCAGGGCCCGTTCCAGCGCCCACCAAGAGTAACTGTGAGGACTTACAGTGTTGTGGCATCAGCACCACCACCACCAAAGGCCCAATTTTTCTGCCCCTGTTCAACAGGTGCATGTAATTACAATTCTTGATCTAATATTTCACAGCAGGGCCTGTTCCTGCGCCCACCAAGAGTAACTGTGAGGGCTTACAGTGTTGTGGCAACACCAACACCTAAGGCCCCAATTTCTGCAGAGTATATAGGGCAGGCCCCTACTTTCAAACATCCAACTTACAAACAACTACTTGCAAACGGAAGGAGACAACAGGAAGTGAGGTGAAATCTACTCCTAGGAAGGGAAATTCTCTCCTGTAAGAGTTAATATGGGAAAAACGTTTCTCCTTTCTACTGATGCTTTATCACCAATCCTTATTTTACTAAAAAACCCAAATTTTCTAAAAACATTTGTCATTGTGACAGAAAGTGAGGTGAAATCTTCTGAAGAGGAGCACAGACAGCAAAACAAATTTCAGAGGGGTGATAACCCTTCCCTATGTTTTCCAAAAAGCTTAAAAATAGATTTTTTGGCTGGAGCTACACTTTAAAAATGTACCAGTTCAAAATTACAAACCGATTCTACTTAACAACAAACCTACAGTCCCTGTCTTGTTTGCACCGCCTGTATACATCTGTTCAGAGTATATAGGGCCTGGGGTCCCCACGCCTTTCCTTTTTTTAATTAAGAGTGCGGGGTTCCCCTTAATATCCATACAAGACCCAAAGGGCCTGGTAATGGAAGGGGGGGACGGGGGGTACCCATGCCATTTGTCTCTCTGATTTTCATCCATATTGTCGGGACCCGACATTACATTAAAGCCGCAAGCAGTTTTAAATGAGTTTTATTCCTTTAAAAATGTCATTTTGTGCAGGGACTGTTCTAAGCAAGGGAAACATGCGCCACTTTACAGGCATACTATAGACACCCCCCAGGTACGATATATAAAGGAATATTTCACTTTTTTTTTCACTTTAACCCCTTCCCCCCGAGCGTACGCAGATGTGCGTACTCGGCTTTCCGGGGTTATACCGGGATGATGCCCACAGCTGCAGGCATCATCCCAGTACCGTTATTCACAGCGGGCGATCGGCTATCCAGATATAGCAACCGATGCAGCTAAAAGCCTCCCGCCGCTCTTACCGGGTCTCCCGTGCCATCGGGAGGCCCGGTGACCAATCGGGTGCCTCCGGCGGCTGGGGGCGGGCTGGAACAAAGCTGTGGGTTGCTTCCTTCCAGCCTTCTAATTGTAAACGCGGAAGCGACGTCATGACATCACTTCCCGTTTACTCGGCTGCCAATGGCGCCAGTTTTAAAAAGATGCAGAGTATTCAGAATTGCCGTTTTCAGCGATCTGAATACTGTGAAGTGCAAAGCAGGGATCGGGGGGTATTTTAGACCCCCGATCCCTCCATAAAGAGTACCTGTCACCACCTATTACTGTCACAAGGGATGTTTACATCCCTTGTGACAGCAATAAAAGTCATCAATTTTTTTTTTTTAAACACAATTTATAAAAATAAAAATAAATAAAATAAGTAAGAAAAAATTTTTTTTTAAAGCGCTCCTGTCCCCGCGAGCTCGCGCAGCAAAGACAATGCATACGGAAGTCGCGCCCGCATATGTAAACGGTGTTCAAATCACACATGTGAGGTATCGCAGCAATCGTCAGAGCGAGAGAAATAATTCTAGCACTGGACCTCCTCTGTAACTCTAACCTGGTAACCGTAAAAAAAAATTAAAGAGTCGCCTATGGAAATTCTTAGGTACTGTAGTTTGTCGCCATTCCACGAGTGTGTGCAATTATAAAGCGTGACATGTTTGGTATCTATTTACTCGGCGTAACATCATCTTTCACATTATACCAAAAAATTGGGGTAACTTTACTGTTTGGATTTTTTAAAATTCATGAAAGTGTCCCTTTTCCCAAAAATTTGCGTTTAAAACACCACTGCACAAATACCGTGTGATGTAAAATATTGCAACAATCGCCATTTTATTCTCTAGATTCTCTGCTAAAAAAATATATAAAATGTTTGGGGGTTCTAAGTAATTTTCTACCAAAAAATATGGATTTTAACTTGTAAACACCAAATTTCAAAAATAGACTTAGTCATGAAAGGGTTTAAGCAACATTAAAATCACTGCTCCCGAAAAAACGTCCGTTTTTTAAACTTTTTTTTGCATTGATACATGTCCCCTGGAGCAGGACCCGGGTCCCCAAACCCTTTTTAGGACAATACCATGCAAATTAGCCTTTAAAATGAGCACTTTTGATTTTGAATGTTCGAGTCCCATAGACTTCAATGGGGTTCTAATGTTCGTGCAAATTTTCGGTCCGTCCGCAGGTTCTGGTGAGAACCGAACCGGGGGAGTGTTCAGCTCATCCCTAGTGAAGGGCAGTCTGTGACCTGAGCTTTTTTTTTTTTTTTTTTTTTTTCAAAAAGTTTTTATTTGATTTTCAGAGAATACAATAACAATGCAGTATTGTGTACAGTCTGATTTTGTGGCATATACAGAAGCAACAAATAAAAGGATTACTTAAGTACAAACTTAATTCTAAAATAAGGGAGGATTTCCAGTGTATGTACCCATGTAAGATGGCTGCATGAACATGTTTACCAGATCATAGCATTTCAATAAATGGTAATAATTAGTGGATACCTGGATGGATCTGTTTGAAAAACCCTGAGTACATTGCATTTTAGAACATGAAAAATACAAAGAAAATAACGAAAACCGGGAGGGGGGGGTTGGGTGGTTAAGTGTGGGGGGGGGGGCGCCCTAAATAGAATAGGAGAATTGTTATGGTATGGTGTAGTGCCATACATAATTGTCCAATAATATTATAATTTTATTTATTTTGTCCCATTGACATTGACATTGGGCTGGCTGGTGTCAGAGATTGGAGTGTGGTTCCGGTTGTGTTCTTGAGATGGCATCGGGTGGGAGGAATCGTAGTAGGAGAAGGAGGATAAGCTGAAGTTTGTTATTTCCTCTTGTGAGAGAGATGAGAGCATAAAGGCGTGCCATTTGGAGTAGAAGTGTTCTGAGGGGTTTTTCTGTTTGAAGTCCGTGTTTAGGCGGTCTTTGAATAGTAGATGCATGAGGTCCCGTTTGACTTGAGTGATATTGGGGCTTACAGGTGAAATCCAGTTTTTCAAGATGGTTCTTCTTGCGATTAATAGGCAAGTCAAGGACCACCCTTTGTGTGATGTGGTATCTTTCGGGTTCTTTGTAGATCCAACCCTGGTGATGGCGGTTTTGGACCATGGCAGGAGTATTGGGTCCCAGTGGCCGAAAATAAGAAGCAAAGGATCCTTGGGTAGTTTAATTAGGGTCACTTCAAATATGTAGGCAAGAACTTGGTCCCAGAAAGTGGATATGTAGGAGCAGTGCCAGAAGCGATGAGCTAGGGATGGTTTCTGGTGGTTACAAAGTGGGCAGAAGGCTTTGTTTTTGTCTGTTTTTGAGGATAGGAAAGGCATATATGCTCTGTGGGCTATTTTCAGTTGTGTTTCTCTCCATATTTCGTTGGGTGTTAGCTTTTGTACACAGTTGAGCCCTTGTAGGATTTTTTCTACTAGGTTTGGATCAGGGAAGTCTTTGTTCCAGTTTTTAATTGATGATGATGAGAGAGGTGAAGAGGACTTGTTGAGGAGTGGTTTGTATATGTCCGAGATTTTGTATGCATTACTCAATATCATTTGGTCTGTGACATTTGTTTGAAACCTTTTGTCGTCTTGATTGCACGCCTCCCTTAAAAAACTGGTGCATTGCCCATAATAGAAGTTATGTGTGGAGGGTAGAGAGAAGGTTTCCGCAATGTTGGCAAAGGGTAATGGTTGACCGGTCCGGATGTTGCAGAGGACGGAGAATTTAGTTAGGCCTTTCTGTTCCCATGTTTTGAAAGATTTGTGCTCTAAACTCGGCGGAAAATCCGGATTTCCTTGAATCGGGAGGTGTATCGACACAAAGGGGGATAACTTGAGTATTTTCCGTGCTTCTCTCCAAGCTACTGCTGTATCCCTTAATAGGAGATTATGTTGGTTGGGAGAGGGGACTGACTTCCATCTGCAGTGTAGGAGGGCTACTAGTGAGTAGGGATGGGCCATGTCAGATTCCAGAGAGAAATTTGAGTAACGAGAGGACTGGGTTATCCAGTCTAGACTTGTTCTAAGCAAACATGCTAAGTTATACATTCTGATATGAGGGAGATTGATGCCCCCTTCGCGTCTGGGAAGATAAAGTTTTTTGAGAGCTATACGTGGTCGTTTGTTCTGCCATAAGAATTTAGATATAGCGTTATTGAGTGAAGTCACATCTTTATGATGGAGAAGTAGTGGGATGGTTTGCATTGGGTAAAGTAGTCTTGCAAAACTAACCATTTTCACTAAATGACATCTTCCCAAAAGCGAAAGGGGCAGATCCATCCAGGTATTTAGTTTCTGAGTTATTTTTTACAATAAAGGAGGGTAATTGAGGTGGTATAGTGAAGAAGGGAGTTTTCCTATTTTTATTCCCAAGTAGGTGATGTGGGATTTAGCAACAGGGAAGATTGATTGCTGGGTCCATTTTGGTGTGGAGTGAGAACCGATGGGAAGAATTTCGCTTTTGCTGTAGTTAATACGGAGGCCCGAGCACAAGCGAAATTCATCGAATACATTTTTATGGTTAGCATATCTGAAGTAGGGTTGGCTGAAAATATAAGGACGTCATCTGCAAATAGTGAGGTACGTAAGTCGTGTGGGCCTATCTTTAAGCCATGTAGGGGGGCTACTGATGTTAGATATCTGGAAAGTGGTTCTAATGCGATATTGAAGAGGAGCGGCGATAGGGGGCAGCCTTGGCGTGTGCCCTTATGGAGGCGAATTTCTTCTGATAGAAGACCTGCCGCCACTAACCTTGCTGTCGGAGCTGTGTACATGGCGGTAATAAGATGGTGGAAGGGACCAGTGAAACCTATTGCCGTCATTGTCATGGATAACCAGTCGAAACTGACGTTATCGAAAGCTTTTTCCGCGTCTAGCGTGATAATAGCATGATCAGTGTTCGGGTAATGCATTGCATGTTCTAGGGCCAGCATAACTTTGCGGATGTTAAGGGTGGCCGTTCGTCCTTTAATAAAGCCTGACTGGGCGGAGTGGATTAGGGAGGGCATAATATCTGCTAGTCTAGTGGCAACGATTTTTGAGAGGATTTTCACGTCTAGGTTGAGAAGTGATATGGGCCTGTATGAACCCGATTCCTGGGGGTCTTTGCCCTTTTTTGCCAATAGTTTTATAATGGCTTGATTCCCCGAATGTAGGTATGCACCCCCTGACCATATATGTTGATATACTTGGAGAAGAGTAGGTTCTAGTAGGGGTTGTAGGGTTTTGTAAAATTCGCTGGTGAAACCATCTGGGCCTGGGGCTTTGGACAGGGTTAGGTTGCGGATGGTTGTCGATATTTCAGGGAGAGTGATAGGTGCATTTAGGGTTTCTAGTTGTGTTGGGGAGATTTTGGGTAAGGTTATTTTTTCTAGAAAAGCGCGTGCTGTTTGTGTATCTATGGGATCTGAGGCATAAAGAGTAGAGTAGAATTTTTGCATGACTTTGTTAATTGGAAGTGGAGTGGCATGCAGGGCGCCTGTATTATCACGTAGAGATGTGATGTGGGTGGGGCGGTATGGACCTTTGCATAGTCTGGATAGGAGTTTTCCTGCTTTGTTTCCAAATTTATGGAATGTGGCATCTAAATAGGCCTTCTTGGTGTTTTCCAGGGTGTTTACCCAAGTGTCGAATTCCCTTTTTGCTATCTGCCATTCAGAGCGTGTTGCTGGGGAGTCTTTAGTGTACATTTCTCGTTGTGCCTGATGTAAGCGTGAGCTGGCCTCTTTATATTTAGTTAGGGTGTTGCGTTTAAAGGAGGTTGCATAAGATATGATACGGCCCCTTAGGAAAGCTTTACCAGCGTCCCAAAATAGGTTGGGGTCGTGTATGTGTGGAGCGTTGTTTGAGGAGTATTCAGCCCATGCGTCCGAGATGTAATTTTGAAAGTCAGTGTTGTTGTGCAGATAGGATGGGAACCGCCATATATTGGGGTGTGGGGGAAGGTCTAGGTTGTCTAGTGTCACCTCTATAGGGGCATGGTCAGAAATGGTTATGTCGTGGATATTGGAGTTCTGGAGGTAGGGGAGAAGGTTGTCAGAGCCAAAGAGGTGGTCTATCCTGGTGAATGTTTTGTGTGGATTAGAGTAGAATGTGAATTCCTTGTCTGCCGGGTGGGAAAGGCGCCATTGATCCTGGAGATGTATGGATTCCATGGTTCTGGCCAGGAGGGAGGGGGCTGGTGGGTTAGTGCCCTGTTTTGGACTTTTTTGAGAGGACCTGTCATCCATCTGATGGAAGGTGTCATTGAAATCTCCTCCGATTAGATGAGGGAGATGTGTGTTGTCCAGTAGCCAACTGGTTAGTTCAGTGTAAAATTGTCTGCCTGGGTTATTGGGGGCATAAACATTAGTTATAACTAGCTCTTTGGAGACTATTTTGATGTGAACCGTGAGTAGACGGCCTTGGGTGTCGTTTTTTCGCAGACAGGACTGTGCACGGGAGGTTCTTGTGTATGAGTAGGAGAACGCCAGCTTTGCGTCCTGCTGCCTCTGAGCCTAGAACAGTGCCTACCCAGAGTTTCTGCATGCGATAAAAGTCTGAGGCTGGTAAGTGTGATTCCTGTAGTAGTGCTATATCAGCTTTGAGCCGCTTGAGATGCCTTAGGATTTTCATTCTCTTTTGGGGGGATCTGAGACCCTTTACATTCCATGAGATTATTTTCATATTAGGGGGGTTGAAAGGGGGTGTGTGCTGTTAGGTATGGTTTAATATTGTGTGGGAGGTATGATAGTGTGCCAGCTGTGTCCGGGGGCATGATGTTGTTGTATGGGAGGTGGATAAAAACAAAAGTGGACTTGATTTGGCAAGGGCCGCGTGGAAGAGAGGGAGGAGGGGTAGAGGACTTAACCTGTAGGGGGATCAACATAAAGAAGAGTATCACCAATAAAACAAACGAACATGGAAACTTCGCTTTTTTCCGCATGGAGTCACTATGTAGGTCAACTCCCATTTCGGGACGGTTGTGGTATAGCCCCAGAGAGCCCTTGGCTGTGAGACAAGTGTTCATGTGGGCACCAAGGGGTCATATATATGGGGGGGAGAGGGGGGAGGGGTGTAGTTGTCCGTACACAGTGAGGCCAGGAAGATGGAGAGAACATATTAAAAAAATGTAGCTTGCTAGGATGAAACCTAAAAAGTCGAAAAGGAAAAGCAAACATATGTATATGAAACAATTATACATTACGTGTTGTTGAGGAACAGAGGATAGGTGGAACCTGAGGGGGGACAGAAAAATTTACTGTCCAAAATTTTGGAGACCAATAGAGGTAGGATTCAGGTTTCTGTTCAGCGATGAGTATAGCGATGCTGGTCCGGAACTGAGGATCTGAATCGCTTGGGGGAGTCTTTGCGCGGGCTTCGTTGATCCAGGGAGCGGTTGATTGAAGTACCTTTTGAAGGGGTGTGTTGTTGAGCGTTGGGGAACAAAGACCGCATGTAGGCTTCTGCTTCTGAGGGTTCCTGGAAGGAAAGCTGGTCCCCGCTGGGTGTCCTGAGGCGTAGGGTGGCCGGGAAGGCTAGGGTGAATTTGATCTGTTGTTTAAAGAGTTCAGAGCATATCTGTTGAAAGGCCTTGTGTTTCTTTGAGACTTCGATGGAGTAGTCAGCAAAAATCAGGACCCTCACCCCGTCAATTTGAAGCGAGCGGGTTTGTCGAAATTTTTGGAGAATTAGAGCCTTGTCAGAGTAGTTCAGATATTTGGCTATGATGGGCCGAGGGTTCTTGCGTTCTTCACTATACGTCCCCATCCTGTGAGCGCATTCCACCGTGCAGGGGCCTGTTAGGCCTAGTGCCTCGGGTATGCATTGGGAGCAAAAGTCCGTTAGGGCAGATGCTTGGAGAGATTCGGGAATCCCCACGAATCGCAGGTTGCTCCTTCTGGATCTATTTTCCAAATCGTCAAGTTTTTGGATTATGTATTGATTTGTCTTGTCTGGTGCTTGTTCCGTGGCTTGAGCTTGGTACATCTCTTCCTCCATGCTTGATTGGCGATGTTCTAGCTCGTTTAGCCTAGTGTTGTGTTCTCCTAGCTGGGCCTTTATCTGTTTCATCCCCGCATTGACAGCCTTTTCTACTGATGCAGAGATCATGGGGGACAGAAGTGCTGCCACTGCCTGTGCAATGCGTTCAGTTTTGTGGTCCCCGGCGAGCTGTGGGGATGTAGCTGGCATGGAGAAGGCCTGAGGAAAGGGTGCTTGAGGAGAGGAGGCTTGAGAGTGTGGCTGAGCAGGGGATGCCTGAAGGGATGTGTGTGGAGCTGTGCTTCCACTTACTTCCATCTCCGCCGTGTGCTGCTGCGCGCCTGTGTGAGCTTCCGTGTAGGCCGAAGCCGGGGCCTCGATTTGCGGCTGGGCCGGCGGCGCCGTCAGGGCCGTGTTGGAGCGGGAGCCGAGGACCTCCACGAAACGGTCCATAGAGCGGGTGTAAGTGCCCAAGGTGGCCGAGGGAGTTTTCTGGCTTCTGGGCAGGTTTTACAGGTGGATCTAGTGTCCTCAGAGCGGGAGCTGTGAGAAGGTACAGCTACTCCATGCGGCGCCGGAACCGGAAGTGACCTGAGTTTTTAATAGGTAAAGTATCATTATTTATATTGATACATTCAGAATGAACTACATCTGCTGGATACCCTCGCTCTCGCAGCCTGTCTTCCATCTCATTTAATCTAATATTACAGGTATCTGTTTCACTAATAATTCTAGTTACACGTTTAAGTTGGCTATGGGGGATTGATTTAAAAACCCCGGGGGGATGAAAACTAGAAAATAACAACAATTGATTGCAGTCAGTAGGTTTTCTATATAAATTGCTGGCTATATGTCCATCCCTAAAAGATAAAAGTGTGTCTAAGAATGGGACTGCATCAGTGTTACTCATCAGGTTAAGTTTTAAACCATGACTTAATGAATTCAAATAGCAGTTAAACAAAGATAATGAGTGTAAATCACCTGTCCATATAGCAAAAGCATCATCAATGAACCTGTACCATACTGTACAGTGCTCATTGAATAATGTACAAGGGAAGATGAAGGCTTGCTCAATCAATGTCCATAAATGCATTAGCATAAGGTGGCGCTACATTACTGCCCATTGCTGCTCCGGCCAATTGTAAATAATAAATATCCTTAAAGGGGTTGTAAAGGTAATTTTATTTTTTTTTAAAAATAACTAACATGTCATACTTACCTTCACTGTGCAGCTCGTTCTGCACAGAGTGGCCCCGAACCTGCTCTTCTGGGGTCCCTCGGCGGCTGTTTCAGTTCCTCCCCGCAAGAACTAACCACCTTAATGCGAGCTCCCTCGCATGGTGGTTAGTTATTGCGGGCGCGCTCCCGTGATACAGCCGGTGGCTATAGCCGCTCACTGTATCACTCAGCCCCGCCCCCCGGCACGTTGCGTCATCGGATGTGATTGACAGCAGCGCGAACCAATGGCTGCGCTGCTTTCAATCCATCCACTGCAGCCAATCAGCAACCAGGCTGAGCTGCAATAGAGATGACGGGAACGAGCAGCGGAGATTCGAGGTGTCAGGTAAGTAAAACAGGGAGGCTGGGGGCGGCGGTATTGTCAAAAGTTTTTTCACCTTAATGCATATAATGCATTAAGGTGAAAAAATTTTTACCTTTACAACCCCTTTAAATAAGATGAGTTAAGATAAGATAAGATAAGTTTTCCTCTAATAAAATGGCTGGTTAATTGGTTGATTGGTTAATGAATTAATTGATTGTTAGTGGACTATATATATTATCATATGTATGAACATTTGATAGGCATGATTTTCTGAGGAAGGGCACGATCTACAATAGCCTGAAAATGTTTACATCATGCATGTCTGATGTTATGATGTCTTATTGATGTCTTTTTTTTTCTAATAAATACAGTTTGTGCAGCAATATATACAGTGGGGACGGAAAGTATTCAGACCCCCTTCAATTTTTCACTCTTTGTTATATTGCAGCCATATGCTAAAATCATTTAAGTTCATTTCTTTCCTCATTATTGTACACACAGCACCCCATATTGACAGAAAGATACAGAATTGTTGACATTTTTGCAGATTTATTAAAAAAGAAAAACTGAAATATCACATGGTCCTAAGTATTCGGACCCTTTGTTCAGTATTTAGTAGAAGCACCCTTTTGATCCAATACAGCCATGAGTCTTTTTGGGAAAGATGCAACAAGTTTTTCACACCTGGATTTGGTGATCCTCTGCCATTCCTCCTTTCCAGTTCTGTCAGGTTAGATGGCAAACGTTGGTGGACAGCCATTTTTAGGTCTCTCCAGAGATGCTCAATTGGGTTTAAGACAGGGCTCTGGCTGGGCCATTCAAGAACAGTCACAGAGTTGTTGTGAAGCCACTCCTTCGTTATTTTAGCTGTGTGCTTAGAGTCATTGTCTTGTTGGAAGGTAAACCTTCGGCCCAGTCTGAGGTCCTGAGCACTCTGGAGAAGGTTTTCGTCCAGGATATCCCTGTACTTGGCCGCATTCATCTTTCCCTCGATTGCAACCAGTTGTCCTGTCCCCGCGGCTGAAAAACACCCCCACAGCATGATGCTTCCACCACCATGCTTCACTGTTGGGACTGTATTGGACAGGTGATGAGCAGTGCCTAGTTTTCTCCACACATACCGCTTAGAATTAAGGCCAAAAAGTTCTATCTTGGTCTCATCAGATCAGAGAATCTTATTTCTCACCATCTTGGAGTCCTTCAGGTGTTTTTTTTAGCAAACTCCATGTGGGTTTTCATGTGTCTTGCACTAAGGAGAAGCTTCCGTTGGGCCACTCTGCCATAAAGCCCCGACTGGTGGAGGGCTGCAGTGATGGTTGACTTTCTACAACTTTCTCCCATCTCCCGACTGCATCTCTGGAGCTCAGCCACAGTGATCTTTGGGTTCTTCTTTACCTCTCTCACCGAGGCTCTTCTCCCCCGATAGCTTAGTTTGGCCGGATGACCAGCTCTAGGAAGGGTTCTGGTCGTTCCAAACATCTTCCATTTAAGGATTATGGAGGCCACTGTGCTCTTGGGAACCTTAAGTGCAGCAGAATTTTTTTTGTAACCTTGGCCAGATCTATGTCTTGCCACAATTCTGTTTCTGAGCTCTTCAGGCAGTTCCTTTGACCTCATGATTCTCATTTGCTTTGACATGCACTGTGAGCTGTAAGGTCTTATATAGACAGGTGTGTGGCTTTCCTAATCAAGTCCAATCAGTATAATCAAACACAGCTGGACTCAAATGAAGGTGTAGAACCATCTCAAGGATGATCAGAAGAAATGGACAGCACCTGAGTTAAATATATGAGTGTCACAGCAAAGGGTCTGAATACTTAGGACCATGTGATATTTCAGTTTTTCTTTTTTAATAAATCTGCAAAAATGTCAACAATTCTGTGTTTTTCTGTCAATATGGGGTGCTGTGTGTACATTAATGAGGAAAAAAATGAACTTAAATGATTTTAGCAAATGGCTGCAATATAACAAAGAATGAAACATTTAAGGGGGTCTGAATACTTTCCGTCACCACTGTATAAATATATATATATCTCACAAAAGTGAGTATACCCCTCACATTTTTGTAAATATTTTATTATATATTTTCATGTGACAACACTGAAGAAATGACACTGTGCTACATTGCTGGTAGCACTCATGTAGCCCCAGACCATGACACTCCCACCACCATGCTTGACTGTAGGCAAGACACACTTGTCTTTGTACTCCTCACCTGGTTGCTATCACACACCCTTGACACCATCTGAACCAAATAAGTTTATCTTGGTCTCATCAGACCACAGGACATGGTTCCAGTAATACATGTCCTTAGTCTGCTTGTCTTCAGGAAACAGTCTGCGGACTTTCTTGTGCATCATCTTTAGAAGAGGCTTTCTTCTGGGACGACAGCCATGCAGACCAATTTGATGCAGTGTGCAGGGTATGGTCTGAGCACTGACAGGCTAACCCCCACCCCTTCAACCTATGCAGCAATTCTGGCAGCACTCATATGTCTATTTCCCAAAGACAACCTCTGGATATGATGCTGAGCACATGCATTCAACTTCTTTGGTCAATCATGGCAAGGCCTGTTCTGAGTGGAACCTGTCTTGTTAAACCTCTGTATGGTCTTGGCCACAGTGCTGCAGCTCAGTTTCAGGGTCTTAGCAATCTTCTTATAACCTAGGCTATCTTTATGTAGAGTAACAATTCTTTTTTTCAGATCCTCAGAGAGTTCTTTGCCATGAGGTGCCATGTTGAACTTCCAGTGACCAGTATGAGAGAGTGAAAGAGATAACACCAAATTTAACACACCTGCTCCACATTCACACCTGAGACCTTGTAACACTAACCAGTCACATGACACCAGGGAAGGAAAATGGCTAATGGGCCCAATTTGGACATTTTTACTTAGGGGTGTACTCACTTTTGTTGACAGCGGTTTAGACATTAATGGCTGTGTGTTGAGTTATTTTGAGGGGACAGCAAATTTACACTGTTATACAAGTTGTATATAATAAAATATTTACCGAAATGTGAGGGGTGTACTCACTTTTGTGAGATACTGTAGATGATATTTGTAATGCAAAGAGGTTTTTGGACCAGACCATACCTTCCTTAAGTTCATACTAGTGGATGAATGAAGAGACATAAACATCCTACTTATCCTTCCATTTTATTGAGGAATGTTCCTCATTGTGCAAACTTGCTGACTCCCCCTTTTTAGGTTTGTGGTGACAAGTTATTATGTAAGGCCTTTGTGATTTGGTTGCATTGTACCCCAAGCTACAGTTTGCTAAAAAAAAGTGTCTTAAAATTTGCATGCTAGACATAGAGGTTGTATCCATGTTGGATGATGGGTGACATGAGGCCTTACGCTATCTATAAGAGAGTGCATCCAGGGGACTCCAAATAGCTATCTCTCCCTTTTGTAAACATTTAAATCATATGTGTACCCTGTGGCTCTTTCACTAAGTTTTCATAACTTTATCTCATACCTGCAATGTTTATTAGAGAGATACAGTTTAATGTTATGCCAGTCTGTTAAATGTATGAGAGCTTTAAATGCAAAAACATTTATGCGGCATATAAATTTTAGAACATTGGGAGAAAAAAATAAGCTTAAAGTTGGCCAACCGTGGGTTGCAGGAAAAAAAAAACAATAGATTCCCCCATCAACACAGTCAGTGTTGATGGGGGAATCCCTCCCATAGAGCTATTGTGTAATCCCAGTGGGGGGCTGCTGCACACAGAAGTTTTTTTTTTACCTTCATGCATGGCATGCATGAAAGTAAAAAAACCTTGAGCCTTTAAAACCACTTTAACAGAGTATGTATGTAGAGAAAAAAATCTTGTAAAAAAAAAAAATCTTGTAAAATGGTATCTAGTAACATATAGACCAAGCATATAAATAGGAGGGAAAAAAAAACCTCAAAACAGAAGTCCCAAAATTACCTGGTCTGCAGTATAGTGGATGTGGCAAATCAGCAAAGCAAATGCAATCATAAGGAAAAGACTTTTAGGAAATAGAAGGAAGAGAAAAAAAAGGGAAAAAAAGGGGGGGTGGGACTTCAGGAATAGCGAGGGGAAGTCGGTTACTTCCTTCCCCCTCTCTGTAGACAAATGAAATTAGCGAAAAAGAAATTCACCCTTAAGGTGCGTTAAGATTGTATTGCATTCTGCACTAACCTTCACTAGAGAGGAAAGAAAAATGAAAAGCCAGAGAAATGCAGTAGCTAGAGGTTAAGTTTGCTTTGGAAAGAACACATAGCATCTATCTATATATATTGTGTTTGTCTTGTAGAGCATCCAGCAATACCAAGTACCAATAAATTTAGCAAGGTGTTCCTGAGAAATACTAATAATTTCCTCTATTTCTTCCATTTCGTTGAGTCTGTGGAACTATTCCCCTATCATTGGAACTTGATCGAATGCCAGTGACAGGGAATGCAATGCCTGGTAGCCTGTATCATAAACATCTCTAAGCATTTAACCACTTTACGTCTACGCTATAGGCGAAAGACGGCTACAGCCCGGACCTCAAATGCGAGGAGGGCGTCCATGTACATCCTCCTGCTCTTGCGTCACGCTCTGTGAAAGTCTAGTCCTTCAGACACGGCTGATAACAGTACAGGATAAAGGGTTAATCCTTTACCACGTGATCTGCTGTCAGCAATGACAGCTGGTCACGGCAGTAAACAGAAGCCATTTACGGGATTTTTTTTTCTTTACACTGAGCGTGAAGAAAATAATAAAGCTGGTAACAGGCTTCTGTTAGAGGGAACAAAACAGTGCTCTTGCGCACAAGTGTGTTGGCTAAAAAGTCCCAGAGGTTCGAGAAGGACTATGGATTTCGGCCTTGCTGCTCTCAGAGGATGGGATTGTCCTAGTATTAAACGAAAAAGAAAAAAGAGAGCGCACCAGCCTAGTGCATTATCCTTGACAGATTTATTTAATTAAAAGCAAAAATAAAAACTACTCACAAAGGTCGAAGACAAATTCGCATAACAATGGCGCAGAGGCAATTAATTCAGTGGTAGCAGTTTTCCAGGTTCCAGGAAGGCGGCATACGGATTACTGCTGGCTAACGCGTTTCGAAGGTAACCCTTCTTCATCAGAGCCTTAGTAGTGTTAGTCTCGTGTTGGCCTCTTATACACATGTCTAACTAAACCAGACTGGTCGGGTGGGTTCTAGGGCTCCTCCCTTAATTAGTGGGCGGTCCTCTAAGGAGGGTGGGTCTTGACTGAGTTGTTATTGTTAAAGGGCCATAGTATATTAGTTTATTGCTTTATTTGTTTATTTATTTATTTAATTGGTTACCGCTTTCATTAACATTATTATTAATATTATTGTTATTAATGTTGATACATTTTATCCAGCCCATAGCAGGAAGGGTAATGCCGGTGGTTATCTATAGACCAAGGCATCCCAGAGGTTCTGCTCCTTTCTCCTCTCATCGGTATGTCACAGATGACAAGGAACGCTAGACAGTAATCAGAAGTAAAGAATTAGGGATTTACCTTATTATATATAAATCGGATGGCATCTCCTCCTCTCGAGTGTGATGTCTCTTATGGAGGCTGTAGCTGTATAGGCTTCTATTTACTGAAAAATCCTGACAATAACCCATTCCTGTGTCCCGTAGGACCGAGTGGAACGCACGCCGCTACTTCACTTCCGGGTTGCGGTCCATGGGGCGGAAGTGCGGTCGTGACGTCACATCCCGTGCGCCCATCGGCGCACGAGAATGACCCGATTTGGTAAACAAAGGCCTCCATTTTGCTGTAGGCACAGATAGAGGCCGAAGTCAGACGGAAACCGTCTGACTTTAAGCTAAAATGAGACTGATGGAAATACATGCATGTATATAATACATAAAATATATATATAATATGATATGATGAAGAAACTGGAGGGGACCAGGGGAGGAGAGGATAAGGGATTAAAAAATACCTAGTCCCCCCCCTTTCAGATCACCATGTTAAAACATTGGGCCATTTAGTTTATTTTTATTTTTTAATCCCTTATCCTCTCCTCCCCTGGTCCCCTCCAGTTTCTTCATCATATCATATTATATATATATTTTATGTATTATATACATGCATGTATTTCCATCAGTCTCATTTTAGCTTAAAGTCAGACGGTTTCCGTCTGACTTCGGCCTCTATCTGTGCCTACAGCAAAATGGAGGCCTTTGTTTACCAAATCGGGTCATTCTCGTGCGCCGATGGGCGCACGGGATGTGACGTCACGACCGCACTTCCGCCCCATGGACCGCAACCCGGAAGTGAAGTAGCGGCGTGCGTTCCACTCGGTCCTACGGGACACAGGAACGGGTTATTGTCAGGATTTTTCAGTAAATAGAAGCCTATACAGCTACAGCCTCCATAAGAGACATCACACTCGAGAGGAGGAGATGCCATCCGATTTATATATAATAAGGTAAATCCCTAATTCTTTACTTCTGATTACTGTCTAGCGTTCCTTGTCATCTGTGACATACCGATGAGAGGAGAAAGGAGCAGAACCTCTGGGATGCCTTGGTCTATAGATAACCACCGGCATTACCCTTCCTGCTATGGGCTGGATAAAATTTATCAACATTAATAACAATAATATTAATAATAATGTTAATGAAAGCGGTAACCAATTAAATAAATAAATAAACAAATAAAGCAATAAACTAATATACTATGGCCCTTTAACAATAACAACTCAGTCAAGACCCACCCTCCTTAGAGGACCGCCCACTAATTAAGGGAGGAGCCCTAGAACCCACCCGACCAGTCTGGTTTAGTTAGACATGTGTATAAGAGGCCAACACGAGACTAACACTACTAAGGCTCTGATGAAGAAGGGTTACCTTCGAAACGCGTTAGCCAGCAGTAATCCGTATGCCGCCTTCCTGGAACCTGGAAAACTGCTACCACTGAATTAATTGCCTCTGCGCCATTGTTATGCGAATTTGTCTTCGACCTTTGTGAGTAGTTTTTATTTTTGCTTTTAATTAAATAAATCTGTCAAGGATAATGCACTAGGCTGGTGCGCTCTCTTTTTTCTTTTTCGTTTAATACTAGGACAATCCCATCCTCTGAGAGCAGCAAGGCCGAAATCCATAGTCCTTCTCGAACCTCTGGGACTTTTTAGCCAACACACTTGTGCGCAAGAGCACTGTTTTGTTTCCTCTTTTTACACAATTTCTGGGAACTCTAGCAGCAAAGTGTGCGAGCTTCAACGACCCTATTGGTCCAGGATATACATATTTTATAAATGGCGAAGGTCAAATCAATAGAAGAAAGACAATTAAGAAGATCCTCCTTAGCAAAAGGTTTTTCAACCAGCATAAATACTTTTGAACTAGAAATGACTATGAATGAAGAAAACACAGAGGTAACCACTGGGAAACAGTCTCCAGCCAGGGAAGATATAATGATATCATTGTTTCACAGACTTAAAAATTTATTAGAAAGAGAGATGCTGCAGTGGTGGGATATACTACTTCTGCAGAAATATCTAGAATTTAAAAGAATACCTAGAGGTTTAAGAATCACAAAAATATGTACGTTTTTAGATATAGACCTCAGAGAAAAGTGGATTTTAAGTCTGCGCGAGTATAATCAGAAATGGTTACAGTTTATTATAGCCCAAAGAGAACGCAATCTCTCTGCGATTCGGGCAGACTTACACACTCTACAAGAAGAATTATCCACTTTCTCTGACGTCAGTTCCTTCGAAAGCTGGGACCAGAAAGTGAATAAACAAATAACAGACTATGAAACCAATCTTATAAGTAAAAAATCGGGCAAGTTCGAACGAGATAGATTGGATTATTTAAACGATCGAGAATTCAATTGGAAAAGGTCCGACAATACGGAAAATAGAAATAGAAATAAAAATATAAATAAAAATAAAACTAGAGGTGTTACGACAAATGAACAACCGACAGGACACAACACATATGGCACACAGTCTCAGAGTAAACATCCCCCTTCAAATCAAAGAGAAATATAAAGAAACAATAATGCCAATACAAAGCCCAATAAGAACAAAGCAAGTCATAAAACTAATTATAAAAAAGATCCCCCTGTGAATCAGACAATTTCAGGGGAGGGCCATTCACACAATAGATCTCATTACCAACAATATTCCAATACTAAAAACCAACAAAATTTCAAACCTAATCGAGCAGTCACAATCACTACGAATAGACCATCTGTATGTAACAGTACTAAAATGACTAATACCATGGATACCAAGGCCGATCTGCCTGGAGAATCATTAGCAGAGAACTCTCTAACAACTAGAGACCCCACAAACAATATCACCACTAACGTTAGTGAAAATTCACAGTTAGAAAGAGGAACATCCATCATGCCATCAGCCAATGGGAGGAGTATTTTATCTCTACCCGTTACTTGCACCTCAGGCAGTTTACCTGAGAATGCAAATGTCGTCTCTGATATAGACTGTCAATTGCTAAAGGATATTCCCACTTACAACCCTTTCTCCACCCTTAGCGATCTAGAAGCCAATAATACAAGCATATCAGATATTACACCTCCTTTGGTTTTTTTAGAGCAGGCAGTTGCAACACTGAGGGGGTCTGTAACGAACCTGTCACCGGACCCCCTATTACACATACTGTCCACAGGGAAGAAAATAAGGAAAAGAGAAGAGGAACACGAAGAGGGAAAAGAGGAGGGAAGAGATACAAAAAGAGGGAGATTGTAGGAACTACCCATTCTACTATTAAGATCTATAATCTTTCTAGCTCTGTTTTTTCTGAAACTGAGCTAGACCTCCTTAGGAAGGGCCTTAATTTCGCCCCACCTAGTGTACCAAACTTGTTTGAACTATTTATAGATCTTAATAAATACATACGCAAGCTTACTATACAAAGATATTATATACTAAAAGAAGCTAAGAATGAGAATAGCACAGATAGTATAAGAATAAAGTCGGAAGAGCCATTACCACCCGACACTAGAATGGAAGAAGACTCCATACTTAACATTCTTGAAGAGCTTTACCAAGAAGCACATTTTGAGGGACAAACAATCCCTGAACCTAAATGTGCCCCCCCATGTGAAAGTGCTATTGCCCATACCTCTTTCAGACCTAAATCCTCCTTCTTTCCCCATTGGGCCAAAGGAAGATTTATCTCCACCTTCTATGATACGGTTTTCAATACTTTTAAAACAAAGTTTGATAAACCTATGAATATCAGTATGAACAGAGATCAAAATGCTGTACCCATAGATGCCCTTAAACAAAACAAGGATGTGAACATCCGAAAGGCAGACAAAGGTGGAAGTCTAGTCATCCAAGATAGAGATGAATATATATCTGAGGCAAGAAGACTTCTTGGTGATACTCAAACCTATGCTGTATTAAAAAGAGATCCCACCTTTGAGTACACCAAGGAGCTCAAAACACTTCTAGATGATGCCTTATCCAAGGAAGTCCTCACTAAAAATGAGTACCTTTTTCTATATAATAGGCATGCTGCCACTCCACATTTCTATCACATACCGAAGGTACATAAAAGTCTTTCAAATCCTCCAGGTAGACCTATAATATCTGGGATCGACAGCCTCTCCAGTAACTTGGGATGCTACATTGACCATTTTCTGCAGGACATAGTGGTCGAGCTGCCATCTTTTGTCAAAGATTCTGGTCATGTGCTGGAGATACTGTCAAAGTACAAATGGCTACCTGGTTATAGATGGCTTTCTTTGGATGTAGCCTCATTGTATACATCTATAGACCATGCATTTGGCTTAAGAGCCATTAACCATTTTCTATCCAAGGATGACAGGATGAACCCTTGGCAGGCCAAATTTATATTGGATTGTGTGGAATTCTCCCTCACACACAATTATTTTTCCTTCTTAGGCGATCACTATTTGCAAATAAAAGGTACAGCTATGGGAGCCAGGTTTGCCCCTAGCTATGCGAATATTTTTATGGGATTTTGGGAAGAACACTTCATATGGAAGAATAATCCCTTTGGGGCAAACCTGGTCCTATATGCGAGATACATTGATGACATCTTGATTATCTGGGATGGGTCGGATCAAAGCCTCCAGAACTTCCTAGAACATTGTAAAAACAACCCATTTAGTATAGAATTCACTCATGTTCTGGATGAGAAATGTCTGGTCTTTCTAGATTTGGAACTACAAAGTGACCAAGATGGTAACATCTTTTCCAAAACCCATTTTAAACCCAGTGGGGGCAATTCATATTTACATGCTAAAAGTAACCACCACCCCAGGTGGATACAGAATGCCCCCTTTGGCCAATTTTGTCGCCTCAGAAGGACGTGTACCAAGAAAGATGATTATGTAAAACAGAGCAAACTTCTTATGCAGAAGTTCAGTGAGAAAGGGTATGAAGCCAACCATATAGAATTGGCTTTTTCCAAGTATCTGGCCCTCTACGACGATCCACCTAGGGGTGATTCGAATGACATAAAATCTCGACACCAGACTACTCCTGACATCCAACAGGCCTGTTTTTCTACCCAATACACAAGCAAAGCGTTCGAAATCCAGAGTGTTATCAGAAAAAACTGGAATATTCTGAAGCACGACCCTATTTTGGGTAAGACACTCCCCGATCACCCTAATATAGTTTTTCGGAAGCCCCGAGATCTTAGGAGCCTGATAGCCCCAAGTAGGGTGAAAATATGTACCAGCAAACCAACTAACAGCTGGACGACAATTTTCGACCAAAAAGGTTGCTATAAATGTGGTATCAAAAACTGTGGCACATGCATTTACATGTGGCATAGGAAAAAAACGGTTGTAGGAAAAGACGGGAGAATTCATCCAATTAAGCAATTTATTAACTGTGGAACAGAGTACGTGATCTACGGTATAGTATGTCCATGTGGGCGTCTATACGTAGGCCGTACACAACGCCCTATGCGTGTTAGAATTGGTGAGCATAAATGCGGTATCATAAATCTAAGGGACAAATATCCAGTCCCCCGACACTTTGTAGAAGTCCATCAAGGGGACCCCGCAGGCATGAAAGTTTTTGGGATTGAGTCGATTGGAAGGGAGCTGGATACAGGAAGGAGATACCAGAGGCTTTGCAAAAGAGAAGCCTTCTGGATCTTCACCCTTGGTAGTCTCACTCCAGGAGGCCTAAACGAGGATCCAGAAGTACATAAAATAGTATAATGTTACTATACTATTCACTTTTATCGATTGACTTTGTATTTATTTGCTATTGTGATTTTTAGTTGTTCTTTAGGTATATGGTATTGCTATTTTTCACTAATATTCAACATCATAATCCTCATAATTCGCATTCATATTCATATTTAATATATCCTAATTACCATCTTACCTTTTTTTTTTTTTTTTTTTTTTTTTTTTTTAGAGCATATGTTTTATTCATGTACATTTGTTGTATCATCTCGTTCGCCGATGTCCACAAAATAACCTCTGGGCTATCTGAAATAATGTATAAAATCATCATATTAATGTATACATGAAGTTTTAATAGACTTCCTTGTCCCCCTGCAAACTTCCCTCCCCCCACCCTCTTTCTATATCACACTGCTAAAGTACGCAGATTCTTGTACTTTTATACGGATCTAATTTTAAATTTAATGTATGTATATTTTAATGTATGTATATTATATGTAATTTTATCATCATCATTTTTTATTACTAATTCTAGTGTATCTCCTGCTGGCTTCTAAATATTATATACATATGTTTTGAGCATTGCCATCTTCCAGCTACTGTTCTGGACTGGTCTTTTTTAAATAGCCCCCCCCCCCCTCCTCCCCCTTCCTTTACCTAGTCCCCCCCCTTTCAGATCACCATGTTAAAACATTGGGCCATTTAGTTTATTTTTATTTTTTAATCCCTTATCCTCTCCTCCCCTGGTCCCCTCCAGTTTCTTCATCATATCATATTATATATATATTTTATGTATTATATACATGCATGTATTTCCATCAGTCTCATTTTAGCTTAAAGTCAGACGGTTTCCGTCTGACTTCGGCCTCTATCTGTGCCTACAGCAAAATGGAGGCCTTTGTTTACCAAATCGGGTCATTCTCGTGCGCCGATGGGCGCACGGGATGTGACGTCACGACCGCACTTCCGCCCCATGGACCGCAACCCGGAAGTGAAGTAGCGGCGTGCGTTCCACTCGGTCCTACGGGACACAGGAACGGGTTATTGTCAGGATTTTTCAGTAAATAGAAGCCTATACAGCTACAGCCTCCATAAGAGACATCACACTCGAGAGGAGGAGATGCCATCCGATTTATATATAATAAGGTAAATCCCTAATTCTTTACTTCTGATTACTGTCTAGCGTTCCTTGTCATCTGTGACATACCGATGAGAGGAGAAAGGAGCAGAACCTCTGGGATGCCTTGGTCTATAGATAACCACCGGCATTACCCTTCCTGCTTTGGGCTGGATAAAATTTATCAACATTAATAACAATAATATTAATAATAATGTTAATGAAAGCGGTAACCAATTAAATAAATAAATAAACAAATAAAGCAATAAACTAATATACTATGGCCCTTTAACAATAACAACTCAGTCAAGACCCACCCTCCTTAGAGGACCGCCCACTAATTAAGGGAGGAGCCCTAGAACCCACCCGACCAGTCTGGTTTAGTTAGACATGTGTATAAGAGGCCAACACGAGACTAACACTACTAAGGCTCTGATGAAGAAGGGTTACCTTCGAAACGCGTTAGCCAGCAGTAATCCGTATGCCGCCTTCCTGAAACCTGGAAAACTGCTACCACTGAATTAATTGCCTCTGCGCCATTGTTATGCGAATTTGTCTTCGACCTTTGTGAGTAGTTTTTATTTTTGCTTTTAATTAAATAAATCTGTCAAGGGTAATGCACTAGGCTGGTGCGCTCTCTTTTTTCTTTTTCGTTCTGTTAGAGGGACATTGGTCCCCTAATTGCCAACCAGTGCTGCTAATTAGTGCCTTCCAGTGCTGCAAATCCGTGTCCACCAGTACCAACCATCAGTGCCCATCAGTACTGCTAATCAGTGCCCCCCCCAGTGGCACCTATCAGTGCCCATCAGTGCTGCCAATCAGTGCCCATCAGTGCTTCATCATCAGTGCCTCCTGATCAGTGCCCATCAGTGCCACCTACCTTATCAGTGCCCATCAGTGCCACCTATCAGTGCCTATCAGTGCTGCCTATCAGTGTCCATCAGTGCAGCCTTATTAGTGCCCCCTGATCAGTGCCCACCAGTGATGCTTTATCAGTGCCCATCAGTGCTGCATTATCAGTGACCATCAGTTCAACCTCATCAGTCCCCATCAGTGAAGGAGAAAAAATACATGTTTGCAAAATTTAATAACAAAATATGAAAAGCATTTCTTTTTTTTCAAAATTTTCTGGCTTTTTTGTTTGTTTAGAAAAAAATAAAAAAATGTAGTGGTAATTAAATGCCTCCAAAAGAAAGCTCTCTTTTTGTGAATAAAATGAAAAAAATTTAATTTGGGTATAGTGTTGCATGACCGTGCAATTGTCATTCAAAGTGTGAGAAATTGGCATGGTCAGGAAGTGGGTATAAGTGCCCAGTAAGCAAGTGGTTAAAATAGTGTGTCTTAGAAATGGAGGTATAATGGAGGAGGTATTGCACTGGGGAGAATTAAATATCATCAGAAGTGACTGCTAAGATAATCTTGTGTACTGTCTTTCAAAATGGTTGGATTTCGGAGCATGTCCACCATATGTGGAGCATCATCCCTTCCTATTTCTTGCACCTCAAACATTTATTAGAGATCTGGGTCGAGAATTTGTGTAGGTGAGCAGGGGCCCTGTACCATCTGGTATTTTATATTCACATTCCTGGGTTGCAACGTTCAAGGAATCTTTATGTATAAAAGTGAAATGGTTCTCCATTCAGAGCCCGAAACCTGCAAGCCAAGGTTTTGGTCCCAAGCCTGACAGGAGGCGCTGGAGTAGGCTGAAAGATCCCCAAATACAGTCATGTATAGTGTAGAATAGATGTCTCTAAAGGATGTTTACTGCTACAGAGTGACTCTAGGACAGTAGGAGGTCTGGTCCAAGATTGAGCAGTCTCACGCCTAGTGGAAAAATGTTTATTTTGTAAATATGTCCAGTACAGAATAACGTGTGGGTAAGAACTGCATTATTAGCTTCAAGCGAGAGCAGTTTATCCCTCTGAAATAAATGAAAGGCTAAGATTAATTAGTTTCACAAAGTTATCATTCATGCCTGGGGTAAAGTGTGGGTTAGAGCAAAGCAGGATTAGCGGACCAAGCCAAGTGGCCAGAGAAGAGTTCCTGCCTGTCCGGCGGAAAGCCTCCAATGTTGGGCCTAATTATCTTTAAGTAGGGAGGCATTAAAGAGGTTGTATACCCGCACAAAAAAACCTACTAGCTCATTATGAAATACTTACCTTAGAACAAGGCGTCGGCATCTGATCCCAGTGACCGCCGAGGGAACTGACATTTCCCCCTCGGCGTGTCTTCCGGGTTCGTGGCTCCAGCCTTGTGAGTGGCCTGAGCCACGATGACATCCCTCTCACGCATGCGCGCAGGAGATTTCTTTCTGGCAAGGTCTGGCAGCATCCACCGGACCTTCAGTCGGACCTTCAGCCAGACCTTCACAGAGCCTTACGCTGCTGACATCAGCGGCTGCATGCAAAGTGAATATCTCCTAAACCGGATATATATCCAGTTTAAGTCTCCAAATCTTTGTTCTAGCCACAGTTTCCGGAGAAACTAAAAAAAGATTACAGGATGGTGATCTAAAAATATCAGTGGTTCAACTGTGGCCTGTTGCAAGAAGGTAAAATCTACCTGAGGTAAGGAGAAATAATTGATTCAAGAATATTTTGATGTAGAGGCAAAAATTAAGTGTAGTCTTTTTTTCTTGGGGTTTCAGCGTACGCCAGGTATTATGTAGCATGAGATCGTATAATGCCCCGTACACTGACAGAAAAAGTCCTATGGGAGCTTTTCATCGTATATTCCGACCGTGTGTATGCCCCATCTGACTTTTTACGTCGAAAATTCAGACAGACTTAGATAGAGAACATGTTCTTTATTTTTCCGATGGAACAAATTCCTATCGGGAAAACCGCTCATCTGTATGCTGTTCTGACGTACCAAAAATGATGCATGCTCTGAAGCAAGTACGAGACGTCATCCGTGTTGTCCCGTCGTACGTGTTGTACCTCATCGCGTTCTTGACGGTTGGAATTTGGTGTGACCGTGTGTACGCAAGACAGCTTGAGAGGAATTCTGTCGGAATTCCATCAGAAAAACCTTCAGAGTTTATTCCGACGGCAAAACCGGTCGTGTGTACAGGGCATAACTGTAGCTTGATTTGTTTAAGCATTCTGTATGTTAGAGCTGGGGTACCTAAAGAAAAATCCAGTAGCGGATTTAGAGGGACATTAAAATCACCGCCCAGAATCAGAATGCCAAAAAAAAAGGAAAATAATAATTTTTCAATCCAACAAAAAATTAAACCTGCTTAGTGTTCAGGTAATAGACGTAACATAACAATAATGAGAGGATGTGCTCCAATGCTACCCTTAAGGAAAATGTGGCTGCCTTCCGGATCAAGCAATTGGAATGGGGTACATTTAGATACTAGGATGGAAACACCTTTTGTCTTCTAATATACATTCGTATTTGTATGATAGGCATACAGATAGCGCTTGTCTGTGAGCTTTGGGATAGCGTCCAATTTAAAATGTGTTTTCTGAATATTGACAATATTAGCTTTTAATTTGTGAAATTCTCCAAGGAATTGAGAATGTTTCTCGGGGATGTTTAAACACTAATGCCTCGTACACACGATCAGATTTTACGACAACAAATTTTTGAATGTGAGCTTGCGGAAAGTCCGACCATGTGTATTCTCCATCTAACATTTGTTGGCGGACTTTCCACCAACAAATGTTGGCTAGCAGGTTCTCAATTTTCCACTAACAAATGTTTGTTGTCAGACTTTCCGATCGTGTGTACACAAGTCCATCGGACAAAAGTCCATGCATGCTCGGAATCAAGTACGAGCCGGAGATTAACTAGCGTTCGTAATGGAGATATCACGTACGTCTTGTACGTCACTACGTTCGTAATTGTTGGCCAACATTTGTGTGACCGTGTGTATGCAAGACAAGTTGGAGCCAACAGCCTTCGAACAAAAATCCACGGTTTTGTTGTCGGAAAGTCCGATTGTGCGTACGGGGCATTGAGAGTTTGTAGAAACAGTTACAGCAGAGCATCATTCCTATTTGCAACCTCTACAAACGGAACTGTACCATAAACCTTGATGTTAAAGTGAAGCTCAGGCCTTTTTTTTAAATAACCCTCGTGAAAAAAAGTCAAATCACATTTAAATTGACTAGTGGTTGCAATTTCCGGCACCTGGCCCTTCAGGGATTCCTGACTTTAAGGGGAATCCCACGCCAAAATAAAAAAAATGGCGTGGGGTACCCCCCAAAATCCATACCAATCCATGTGCAAGCATGCAGCCTGGCAGGTCAGGAAAGGGGGATGAGCGAGCGCCCCACCTCCTGAACCATACCAGGCCACATGCCCTCAAGATGTAAGGGGTGCTTTGGAGCGGGGGGGATCTGCCCCCCCACCCCAAAGCACCTTGTCCCCATGTTGATCAAGTTGTTGATGGGTCTCCGGGCAGGGGGCTTATAGGAATCTGGAAGCCCCCTTTAACAAGGGGGCCTCCAGATCCCACCCCCCATGTGAATGAGCATGGGTTACATAGTACCAAAGTGTGACTTTACTGTCACAAAATTGGCATCATAAATACAATGTAAAAAGTTTATGTATGTGTGTATATATATATATATATATATATATATATATAACTATATATATAAAGTTTGGAATCATTGCTGTCCAGGCATGTGTGTCATTCCCTGTGCTACTGTTTTAAGCAGCATATTCAAGCAGAAACAGGAAATGACTTTTTCTAATGCCCCGTACACATGGTCGGATTTTCCGATGGAAAATGTGCGATCGGAGCGTGTTGTCGGACATTCCAACCGTATGTGGACTCCATTGGACATTTTCCATTGGATTTTCCGACACACAAAGTTTGTGAGCAAGCTATAAAATTTTCCGACAACAAAATCCGATCGCGTCAATTCCGACCATGTGTGGCCAGTTCCGACGCACAAAGTGCCACACATGCTCAGAAGAAATTCCAAGATGGAACAGCTCGGTCTGGTAAAATGAGCGTTCGGAATGGATACAGCACTTTCGCCACGCTGCAATGTTTTAAATAGTATAATACAGTGCACTCTGTTCATCTTTATAATGTGAGAAGAATGAAGTAGTTTTGTTGCTCATATTCACACAGACTTCTCACAAACTTATTTCTTTGTTATTTATCGGGGTTCCCTCAATATATTTTGATTTGTCACATCTGACCAATTTTTTTTTTGGTTGTTTTTAATTTTTTAAATTTTTTTTTCAAGGCTGTTTATTTTATTTTTTTTTGGGTTTGTATTTTTTTCAAGGCTGTTTTTTTTTTCTTTTTTTTGTTTTTTACTCCAGAATATTTTTGTGTGTGTTTTGTGTGTCAAGTTACCACAACACCATTGATATCTTGTATTATTTAATCTCAGTGAGATTGTTTGGTGTTGGTGTCCCTTGTTAATTTCACATTGTATTTTGAAATGTACCTGCCTCCTCACCAACAAACTGTTTTTTTTTAAGGAAAACACACATAGGCGAGTATAATTGAAACAAAAATTCCTTTATTAAGGGCTCACAACCAAACAAAGAGGGAGGCAACGCTGGAGAAACAGCAGAAATTGGTGAAGCCATTGACCCCCAGGGCAGACATCAATTATTTTACTGCAAAATTGGTGGCCTGAGGAGTCCATATATAAGGGAGTGTAGTCTGGTCCAGAAGTCCCAGAGATCCGGAAAGCAGCAGATGACATCTGTGTCCCCAGGCTGTGGTCATACAAAAGCCTACATCTTTTGTCAGACCAGACTGAACCCAGGTCATCATTCTCTGGTCTTCCTTCCACGCTTCCTTCCACGCTGTGGCTGTGGTGGTGGAGTTGTGGCAGCAGCAGGAGGAGGAGGATGGTCCAACTCAATCACGTCGGTATTGGGTGTGATTTCGCCACTCACCCCCTTAGTTAGGACCTTATAAATAAGTTTCTCACACATGAGGCATTGACCCTCCTGCATGCCCTGCAGTTTGGTGGCAGCCATGCAGGCAAAGGCCTCTTCAGGAGTGGGTAAGGCTCTGAGGGACGCAGAAGCCTCCTGAATGAGCCTGAACGCTGAATCCTGAACATGACTCCCCTTCCTGGGTCTTTTGTTTGGAAGGCGGAGGGGAGGAACCTGAAATTCGGTCAGGCTCCTACTGGTCCCAGGCTTCTCCTGGCTGCCGCTTAGCCCCGCCTTCTCCTGGCTGCCACTAACACCCGCATCCTCCTGGCTGCCACATTCCACAGCCTCCTCCTGTGTGCCACATTCCAGAGCCTCGTCCTGGCTGAGGTCTTCCTGTGTATGAAAAAGGGACATAGTTTAATTTTTTATTCATCAATCACACACAATTTTCAGCTCATGACTGTTGCAAATTGAATGTTAACAAATATAACACACTATAATTCTGAGACCAGCATTTTTCATTCTTGTCCCAATTATTTTTGCCCACAACTGTCTATTGATATGTAAAACACTTTCTTAAATCAGCAATTAGTAATCTCAATGAGACTGTTTGGTGTTGGTGATCAATTGGTGATCAATAATAACATCTAGTAAACATCATTTATTTATTGACCAGAAATCTGTAGAACAATGCTATACCTGACTCAAGCTGGGCTCCTCTACTTCTTCCTGGCTGGAAGTCCCAGGTTGGACATCGGAAGTCTCAGCTGGGGTGGAAGGAAGAGTGGAAGGAAGGGCTGAGAGGGATTCCCTGACTCCAGTCTGGTCTGACAGAAATCACAGTCTCTCATAGTACCACAGCCTGGGGACATAAATGTCATCTGCTCCAGCTCCTGATCTCTGGGAATCTGTGACCTTCTTGCGATCCCTAAGATAAGTGCTCCTCAGGCCACCAAATTTGGTTTTTAAATAGGGGATGGTTGCTGTGGGGACCACCAGCTTCACCAACTCCAGCAGTTTCTCCAGCACTGCCTGCCTCTTTTGTTTATTATTGTAATGTGGATGTTTGACCTGCCACAGACAGGGCAGCTCCCTGTACTTGTCTATGAACAGGGGTAGGAAGTTGTGGTCATTGAAGCCATCCATTTTATCTGCAAAACACAACACGAGACAAACCCTAATGTCAGGCAAAACTCTCCTAATCTTGTTACAATATAGGCCTCAATATAGAAGCAGTATAGGCCCAAGTTTAGATCTTACCTTTGTTCTCACGATCGGCGCCTCCGATACTCCTTCCTCCGCTCACAGATCGTACGTACTACGCACGCGTATTACGCTTTATCCACACTGCGCATGCGTGTAACTCCGCCCACCCCTGACGTTCTTTCTAGTCTATTCCCCACCTCTTTTAGTTCGGCGCAGTGGGGAAGAGCACATGGCGGAGTCAGAGCAGGTGTCTGATATTTACACCAACGAGGAGGAGGAAAGCCCGGAGGCAGAAACGTCCCGATCCAGAAGGAGACGATTTAAGGCATCAAATATGTCCTTTGGGGAGATGTTGGAGATGGTCGACATCCTGAAGAAGGCCGACTATGACGGGAAGTATGGACCTTACCCCAACCCCAATGTCCGAAAGGCCAAGATCATGGCGAAAGTGGTCAAAAGTCTGCACCGGAATTTCGGGGTACGTCGATCGAAAGATCAGCTCAGGAAGCGGTGGTCGGACCTAAAATTAAGAGAGCACAAGCAGTACAGAAAGATCCGGAGAGTGCTGCAAAAAAATAAGTAGTTTTGCTTTGTTCCTATTCTTTTTGTGTTTATTACGTTCGTGCTGCTCCATGTACTTTTCTTAACTGTTATCCAGTTTAAAATGTCAACTTTCATGTTCATGGGCACATTATTCATTCGTATCAAACATTTTTCGGGCGGCCTAGAAAACACCATTGTTTTGGCCATATGCATTTGCCCACATTTTTTAGGGCCTACTTGTCTGAAAATAATTTGGTTGTGTAGATGGGTTTGTTACTAGAATGAAATGCAAACTAGATTCTGTGTAAGGAGCGGACACTCAGCAGATGTTTAGACATCTGGACGCTGGAGCACTAGTGTGGGACACAAGAACACCCTTTTTATTAGGGGGCCCACACAGGTGCTCCAGTGTATACTATAGGGGTGTCTCCATCTGTGAAGCTTGTACAAAACAGGTAAAGTATTGAAGCTTGACAAAGGACACTAAAAATTTAACATCTTGGAACTCTGTCAAAACAGACAATTGTACCACTTCCAAGCAATGTTTCATATTTATAGTTCTTCCCTCAAATATCTGTGTGCTAAGTATACCATTTTTTTTTTACATAGGGGAGAAAAGACTTGGAGGACACCGCTCATCCGAGGAGACCAGAGACCCCCCACTTCTGGAAGAAGGGGAAATCCAACCAAGACGAGAAGAGCAGGAGGAGGAAGACGTGGTGGAAATTGGCACCACAACAGGTGAGTGTCTGCGACCACAGGCTCAGGTAAGAGATGGATGCCGGCATATTTATAATACATGTTTTTTTTTGGTTTCTATCTTTTTAGGTGATTGTGATGTTGTGGATCCAGATCCTTTCACCTCGGAAAGTGCACAGATCCTGATTGGGGAGATCATGGGGTGTAATAGGGACTTGGAAAACATCAAGAAAAACATCAATGATGTTCTTCAAAAAAATAAGAACATCATTGATGTTTTGGGGAGAGTTTAAAACCCCTCCAAATCCCTTTGTTTTATGGTATGCTACAATTTTAAAATTTTTTGTCAAATTGGAGAAAAGCCAAATTTTGAAGAGGCACACAGTGTGTCAACATGTGCTATCTGCCATCACGGGAGATCAATGGATGCGTTTTGGGGGTGCAACCCCTTCCTCAATAATAAAGTAGCTGAGAGGAAGGGGTTGCACCCCAAAACACGTCCCTTGATCCCCAATGATGGCAGCTAGCACATGTTGACATTCGGCTATTTGTGTGCATCTTCAAAATTTGGCTTTTCTGGGGGTGACTTCACCCCATCTGAACGCAATATCAAACACAGTTTCTAAATACTCATGTCTGATATTAAAACTGAATCCACCCTCCAATAATACAGATGGATAGCGGCGCTAACTTTAACACTGGTGAAGACAGGTTACAACCCCACTGTACTTACTATCATGGAGTGAGTTGGGGGTGTGCTGTATCTCAAAAGTGCTAGATGGTGATCACTCTTATAGCACAAAAATTAGTGATCTAAATGAATAAAACACTCTAGTGTATATAAAGAAATTAGTACCCCCCAACATCAACATTCCAACTGTAATGTGATGAATAAATAATTGTTACCATACACCACGTGACAATAAATGAGAATGCAAACTCAATGTGTGATCCCTTAAAGGAATATGTGAAAACTAAAAAATTACAAAATATGAATAAATAAAGTCCAAAAATAAAACTAAAAAATTCAAAAATAGTCCACAAAAACAGTGATGATAATGTGTGACAAGATGCATCACTCCAAGAAAACAAGTGCAGGTGTCCTCAAAACCACTCTGCTGTGATCCGCAAACTTCACCACACCTCAGTGACGTGATTCCACTCCCTTCTGAAGTTCAAACTCACCAGCTATTAAGGCCTCCCACTCTCATGTTTGGCTGGACAGAGCCTCAACCCACTCTCATGGGGGTTAGCATACGACCCAGATCTCCACTGCTACACACTGGCTTTCCTCCTCATAATCATGAAATCATGTATGAAATAAAAGAAATGCTCCAATGGTGTAGTACCGTTAAAAACATCAATTTATTCACATTAAAACAGCGTCAAATGAACTCACATTCAAATAAAAACTGGTAGGCAAAAAACACTTCACAGCAGTTGGAAAACAGCACGGCACACTGAACAGGATACAAAACAAAACCACAACACACGACCACGGCGGACCCAGGGAGTATGGAAGCTGGAGTACGTCTCACCCGCCTGCAGCGACCCGTCCCTCGGCCAATCCCCGCTCCATCACCCGTCACTCCTTCCTCTAATCCTTGTGTTAGATTGCCAGAAAGCTACGCCATGTTTCGTGACCAGCACTTATTCATGGGTTTGGCTATCCGGCAAGACAATCAACATTTTATGCAAATTGAATGGGCGGGCGCAAATCACTCTGCGTCCACACACTTCCTGTGTCCCCGTGACCGCGATACATGCAATCTCTCCTCATGGAACGCGACTAATACAAGGTGAATAACTGTAGATTGCCATTCATAAGTAGCAAAATAGGTCACCATCTAAATTCACCTTCTATGACATGGAGCACAATCTCTCTAAAAGTGCTTTATACCTTATATTATTATTAACTTGTGACAAAAATATAAAGTGTATACATCTACATATATAATTGTACTCAAACTAAATAAATTAAATATGACATTGCCTCCTAGTGCACACAAAAGAATTACATAATGCTACAAATATTATATAGTACCACAAGAAATTTTTTTCTTTATGTACATATACAACAAATTATACGCATTATAAACTAAATGTAAAAATACCAATATTCAAACATATCCCAATCTTCAAATACAAATAAAGTGCTATTAAGTGCATTTAATTATGTCCCAATATCTTAATATGCAGCGCTCAATGCGCAAACATAATGTATATAATAAATATATATAAAATATATATATAACAAATATATATATAAAGAGTCCCACTATTGTTCTTCAAATGACTTAAGATAATGAAAAAATGAATTACCGACCATGCATGCTGAAACAGATCTTACATGGTATACACAAAAAAAAAAAAAAATTATTTTAAAACTCCTTTATTACATCCTATATGCATATGTGTGTAAACAATCCCTGGAGGGCACTAGAAATTGTATACATATATCCTCCAGATATTATTAGCCAGATGTATTGCTGATGGTCGAAATAAAAGAAAAACAAGGGCGCACCAGCCTTGTGTATTAACTTTTTAAAAAAATTAATTAAAATAATTAAAAGAAACAACTCACAAGCAATGGGTGGAGGAGGCACAACACGAAGTGTACCGACAGCCAACATGCGACTTTAGGATAAGCGATGCCTTCAAAAGGTCGTGGAGAGATGCATAATATCACAATAAGTTAACGCGTTTTGAAGGGAAAGTCCCTTCTTCATCAGAGCTATGCGATGATCCCTCTTCAGCAGTCACTCCTTATAAATGCCTGAGTATCAATGAAACAAGGGTGGGATATAATGCTCCTCCCCCTCAGGGGATCCCTCCCTCTTAAGCACTCCAATTGGTAAACAGAGAGTGGTATGTGTAATAGATAATAGTAATAAAAACATATACATACACGCATGCTGCTTGTGTACATGTGTATGTGTATGCATATGTATGCGTGTATGTATATGTTTTTTTTATTTTAATTCGGTTTGCACTAGGATTCCCCATCCTTGAGGGCAGCAAAGCCTGTGTTGACGCATCTCTCTATGGTGATCCACTTGTGCGCAGGAGTCGTTGTTTTCTGTTTGCTAAAGTTTTGCTGATGGTGAATGATCACTAGGAATTACTGATAAAGCAGTTCAGATCCAGCTCAATGTTCATTCCTCCAGGGGATAAACATTTAAGCAGAAAGATCCATCGGGTTTCTCTCTGAGAGAGGTCCCTAACCCAATTGGACCCTCTCCAGGACTGGTAGACCACATCCAAACCACAAAACTGTAACAGACTTGGGTCCTGATTGTGTTTCTCCTTAAAATGGAGAGACACACTGTGATATTGGAAGTCTTTCTTAATGTTCCCTAAATGTTCAGCAATCCGCACCTTTAACAATCTCTTGGTGCGCCCAACATAGAATAACCCACATGGGCACCACAAAAGGTAAACTACAAAGGAGGAGTTACATGTGATAAAATCTCTGATCTCAAACGTCTCTCCCTCCACATTAGTGATTTGAGTCATACCCCTATTTCTTACCTGTACTGTTCTACAACAAATGCACTTCCTACATGCATAAAAGCCCCGTAGATTGATTTTAAAAGTTTGTTGCTGTGGTGGATTCAAAATTTTCTTCACTACTCTGTGACTAAAGTTTGGTGCCCGTCTGTAGATAAATCTGGGGTGGTTGGGTAAGACCTCCCCCAAATCTCTATCTTTACACAGGATATGCCAGTATTTCTTAAAAATACTTTCCATGTCCTTATACTGATAATGAAAATCTGAGATAAACCCTAGCTGGTGTTGGTCAGTTGGTACCCTAGTGTCCTTCTCTTTTAAACACTGTTCCCTAGGTGTATTTGCCACTTCCTGAATAACAGTATTAATAGTCTTTGAGTATGTCAGCTTGAGCCATGTATGTGATCAAATCCGAACAGTTCCGTCGGACTCTGAGCACCTGTCCCTTTTTATATTTTTTATCCAGGAGGGATGATGTCCACTCCTGATCGAAAGATAACTGTTCCAATCTGTTGTCTTAAAGTACACTTTTGTGCTCAAAGAATTATTGGCTTTCATTATAGTGACATCCAGATAATTCACCGCAGTGTCACTAATGACATAATCCAATTGGATATTATTGGGATTGTTATTCAAACGTTGTATAAATTCAACCGCAGATTCCCTCGACCCCTCCCAAATGAACAGGAGGTCGTCTATGTAGAAAAGCAGCTGGGATGGTTAGTTGTTAAATACTTGTCTATCTTCCCACTCTGCTAAAAACAGATTGGCGAGGCTGGGAGCATATTTCGCTCCCATCGCCACGCCAACCTTCTGTGTGAAATAGTGTCCATTATACCAAAAGTAATTGTGGGTCATGCAAAAGTCTAAAGCGTGACCCACAAAAACCTTCTGCACATGAGGAATGTCATCTCGTTTACTAAGCGCCCAGTTGAGCGCTAATGCTGCATCCTCATGCTGTATAATGGTGTAAAGTGAGGCCACATCGGCCGTCACTAAATACAAATCTGAAGTGGGATCAAACTTAACCTCTTGTAAAGAACGTAGCAAATCGGTGGAATCCTTCAAGTAAGCCTTGGTAACCTTTACACTAGGCTGCAAGAACTTATCCAAAAATTCCCCTAATCTGGCTGTGACTGACCCTATACCGTTCACAATGGGGCACGCTGGTGGCACCCTTGAATCTTTGTGAATCTTGGGCAGGGTGTAAATTATGGGGATGCGACATGAACTAGGGACCAAATAACATTTTTCTTTAGAATTCAAAGCTTTAATCCCATAACCCCACTCCACCATAGCCCCCAACTGGATTCTATACTCATTTGTGGGATCTGACGGTAATTTACAATACGTATTCCGGTCACCCAACATCTGATTATGGTAAAACTCTCTCTCCAAAATCACCACACCACCCCCCTTATCCACTGGTCGGATAATTATGTCATTCTTATCCTCTAATGACTTAATTCCATTTACAATAAAATCCGGATTAACCCTTTTAATAGGCTTTAATTGTTCTATATCACTTAGGACCAAATTCTTAAAGACCTCGATAAAGTGGTTGCTAGAGTTCTGGGGATTAAACAATGACTTGTTCCTCAAACCTGTATCTATTCTGGTTGAGCTAATAACAGTTCCCATCCTCGGGGCAACTGGATGACTCAAAAAATGTTTTTTAATATTCAAAGTGCGAATAAATTTGTGAGTGTCTATATACACTTCAAATTTGTTAATCGGTTTCCTTGGTGCACATTTAAGCCCTAAACTGAATATATTCAATTCATTATTATTAAATTGTGTCTTGGTTAAATTGAAAATTCCATCCTTCAGGTGTCCCTCATTCTCTTTTTTGGGTTGTTTGTATCTCCCTGCTCTACAGCCCCTTCTTCTCTTGGGAAGGGTATGGGTTCTCTGTTTGAATACTGGTCCATTCCATTCTTCCCTCCACCTCTGTTGTTGACTGGGCGAGTGTTCCCTCTGGGTGTTCCCCCTCCCCTCCCACCCCTCCCCCGGTGTCCTAAAAAAAAAGGTGGGCCAGATCTTGGATTGTTATAATATCCGTTTGATTCATACTCCATTAAAGGTGCATATCTATTATGGGTGGGGATCTGGTACCCCATATCTGGAAAATAGTTATGGGGTGGGGTGGGATAACCTTCTTGGTAAGATTGGGGGTAGTGGTGGGTGTTATAGTTTATAGGTTGATTAGCTCTATGTTGTTGTACTGGGCGTGGTGGAGGATATTGGTTGGATTGTTGTCTATATCCACCCCTTCCTCCATTTGGGGGTCCCGGTGAATAATAACCTTCCCCTTGTTGGTGCCCACCATGCTGATAACCAGCCCCATATGGCAATTGTGGTGCCCTACGGGTATGTCCCAGTGTATTTTGTTCTGGTTTACCTTTCCCACTTTTGACCCCCATAGGTCTCTCTTGTGGGTTTCCTGATGACAGAAGAGGAGTTACAGCCTCATTAATAGGATCAGTAGGTACACCTCCCACATTAGAGTTTTGCCACAAGTAAATTTTATTATTTTTAAAATCAGCAGAATCCCTAACATACTTCTTCACTTTTTTCTTTTGTACTTCCCAATCTAATTTTTCCAGTTTTTTCCTCATACTATTGTTAAATTCTAAAATGGAGTTGGTGTCTTTAATCGGTTCTAGCTTTCTTTCTATATCATTAATCTGTTAATTGATCTTCGCCAGTTTGAACTGTTTTCTAGTTAGCACCAAATCTTGAAGTTCCATACCCACTTTATTAAAAAAAGTCAACCACTCATTCATAAAAGAAGGATCTGTGAGTCCATCCTGAGGGGGAACCTCCCACCTCAAACGTCTAAAAATTTGTTTTTCTCTCTGGTAGTGTTCAAAAGTGAACACGTCCCACCATGTTTTCAGCTGTTTTTCAAGTAAATGATCTAAATCAGTATCTTCCTCACACTCTGTCATCTCTTGATTGTTGGAAAAGATGTTGTCAGGATTCATTTGTCTTTTAGACAAAAAAGTGATAACTTCCATAGCTGCAGATCTTTGAAATAATAGATAATGTAAACTGTAAGGTAACCAGGAGAGTCCGCCTAAACCTGCACTACCACCTCCGCGCTGGATATAATAAAAAACACAAATGAAGCTGCCACTTAGATATCAAAACATATAAAAACTGAATCCACCCTCCAATAATACAGATGGATAGCGGCGCTAACTTTAACACTGGTGAAGACAGGTTACAACCCCACCATACTTACTATCATGGAGTGAGTTGGGGGTGTGCTGTATCTCAAAAGTGCTAGATGGTGATCACTCTTATAGCACATAAAAAATTAGTGATCTAAATGAATAAAACACTCTAGTGTATATAAAGAAATGAGTACCCCCCAACATTCCAACTGTAATGTGATGAATAAATAATTGTTACCATACACCACGTGACAATAAATGAGAATGCAAACTCAATATGTGATCCCTTAAAGGAATATGTGAAAACTAAAAAATGACAAAATATGAATAAATGAAGTCCAAAAATAAAACTAAAAAATTCAAAAATAGTCCACAAAAACAGTGATGATAATGTGTGACAAGATGCACCACTCCAAGAAAACAAGTGCAAGTGTCCTCAAAACTGCTCTGCTGTGATCCGCAAACTTCACCACACCTCAGTGACGTGATTCCACTCCCTTCTGAAGTTCAAACTCACCAGCTATTAAGGCCTCCCACTCTCGTGTTTGGCCGGACAGAGCCTCAACCTGACACCTGAAGGATGGAATTTTCAATTTAACTAAGACACAATTTAATAATAATGAATTGAATATATTGAGTTTAGGGCTTAAATGTGCCCCAAGGAAACAGATTAACAAATTTGAAGTGTATATAGACACTCACAAATTTATTCGCACTTTGAATATTAAAAAACATTTTTTGAGTCATCCAGTTGCCCCGAGGATGGGAACTGTTATTAGCTCCACCAGAATAGATACAGGTTTGAGGAACAAGTCATTGTTTAATCCCCAGAATTCTAGCAACCACTTCATCGAGGTCTTTAAGAATTTGGTCCTAAGTGATATAGAACAATTAAAGCCTATTAAAAGGGTTAATCTGGATTTTATTGTAAATGGAATTAAGTCATTAGAGGATAAGAATGACATCATTATCCGACCAGCGGATAAGGGGGGTGGTGTGGTGATTTTGGAGAGAGAGTTTTACCATAATCAGCTGTTGGAGATGTTGGGTGACCGGAATACGTATTGTAAGTTACCGTCGGATCCCACAAATGAGTATAGAATCCAGTTGGGGGCTCTGGTGGAGTGGGGTTATGGGATTAAAGCTTTGAATTTTAAAGAAAAATGTTATTTGGTCCCTAGTTCATGTTGCATCCCCATAATTTACACCCTGCCCAAGATTCACAAAGATTCAAGGGTGCCACCAGCGCGCCCCGTGGCGATGGGAGCAAAATATGCTCCCAGCCTAGCCAATCTGTTTTTAGCAGAGTGGGAAGATAGACAAGTATTTAACAACAAACCATCCCAGCTGCTTTTCTACCGCAGATTCATAGACGACCTCCTGCTCATTTGGGGGGGTCGAGGGAATCTGTGGTTGAATTTATACAACGTTTGAATAACAATCCCAATAATATCGATTGGATTATGTCATTAGTGACACTGCGGTGAATTATCTGGATGTCACTATAATGAAAGCCAATAATTCCTTGAGCACAAAAGTGTACTCTAAGACAACAGATCGGAACAGTTATCTTTTGATCAGGAGTGGACATCATCCCTCCTGGATGAAAAATATACCAAAGGGACAGATGCTCAGAGTCCGATGGAACTGTTCGGATTTGATCACATATATGGCTCAAGATGATATACTCAAGGAGAGATTTCTCCAAAAAGGTTATGATAGTGGGACTATTAATACTGTTATTCAGGAAGTGGCAAATACACCTAGGGAACAGTGTTTAAAAGAGAAGGACACTAGGGTACCAACTGACCAACACAAGCTAGGGTTTATCTCAGATTTCCATTATCAGTATAAGGATGTGGAAAGTATTTTTAAGAAATACTGGCATATCCTGTGTAAAGATAGAGATTTGGGGGAGGTCTTACCCAACCACCCCAGATTTATCTACAGACGGGCACCAAACTTTGGTCACAGAGTAGTGAAGAAAATTTTGAATCCACAACAGCAACAAACTTTTAAAATCAATCTACGGGGGTTTTAATGCATGTAGGAAGTGCATTTGCTGTAGAACAGTACAGGTAAGAAATAGGGGTATGACTCAAATCACTAATGTGGAGGGAGAGACGTTTGAGATCACAGACTTTATCACATGTAACTCCTCCTTTGTAGTTTACCTTTTGTGGTGCCCATGTGGGTTATTCTATGTTGGGCGCACCAAGAGATTGTTAAAGGTGCGGATTGCTGAACATTTAGTGAACATTAAGAAAGGCTTCCAATATCACAGTGTGTCTCTCCATTTTAAGGAGAAACACAATCAGGACCCAAGTCTGTTACAGTTTTGTGGTTTGGATGTGGTCTACCAGTCCTGGAGAGGGTCCAATCGGGTTAGGGATTTCTCTCAGAGAGAAACCCGATGGATCTTTCTGCTTAAATGTTTATCCCCTGGAGGAATGAATATTGAGCTGGATCTGAACTGCTTTATCAGTAATTCCTAGTGATCATTCACCATCAGCAATACATCTGGCTAATAATATCTGGAGGATATATGTATACAATTTCTAGTGCCCTCCAGGGATGGTTTACACACATATGCATATAGGATGTAATAAAGGAGTTTTAAAATAATAAGAAAAAAATTTTTGTGTATACCATGTAAGATCTGTTTCAGCATGCATGGTCAGTAATTATTTTTTTCATTATCTTAAGTCATTTGAAGAACAATAGTGGGGCTCTTTATATATATATTTTTTATATATATATATATATATTTTATATACATAATGTTTGCGCATTGAGCGCTGCATATTAAGATATTGGGACATAATTAAATGCACTTAATAGCACTTTATTTGTATTTGAAGATTGGGATATGTTTGAATATTGGTATTTTCACATTTAGTTTATAATGCGTATAATTTGTTGTATATGTACATAAAGAAAAAAATTTCGTGTGGTACTGTATAATATTTGTAGCATTATGTAATTCTTTTGTGTGCACTAGGAGATAATGTCATATTTAATTTATTTAGTTTGAGTACAATTATATATGTAGATGTATACACTTTATATTTTTGTCACAAGTTAATAATAATATAAGGTATAAAGCACTTTTAGAGAGATTGTGCTCCATGTCATAGAAGGTAAATTTAGATGGTGACCTATTTTTCTACTTATGAATGGCGATCTAAAGTTATTCACCTTGTATTAGTCGCGTTCCATGAGGAGAGATTGCATGTATCGCGGTCACGGGGACACAGGAAGTGTGTGGACGCAGAGTGATTTGCGCCCGCCCATTCAATTTGCATAAAATGTTGATTGTCTTGCCGGATAGCCAAACCCATGAATAAGTGCTGGTCACGAAACATGTCGGGGCGTGGCTTTCTGGCAATCTAACACAAGGATTAGAGGAAGGAGTGACGGGTGATGGAGCGGGGATTGGCCGAGGGACGGGTCGCTGCAGGCGGGTGAGACGTACTCCAGCTTCCATACTCCCTGGGTCCACCGTGGCCGTGTGTTGTGGTTTCGTTTTGTATCCTGTTCAGTGTGCCATGCTGTTTTCCAACTGCTGTGAAGTGTTTTTTGCCTACCAGTTTTTATTTGAATGTGAGTTAATTTGACGCTGTTTTAGTGTGAATAAATTGATGTTTTTAACGGTACTACACCATTGGAGCATTTCTTTTATTTCATACATGATTTCATGATTAGGAGGAGGAAAGCCAGTGTGTAGCAGTGGAGATCTGGGTCGTATGCTAACCCCCATGAGAGTGGGTTGAGGCTCTGTCCGGCCAAACACGAGAGTGGGAGACCTTAATAGCTGGTGAGTTTGAACTTCAGAAGGGAGTGGAATCCCATCACTGAGGTGTGGTGAAGTTTGCGGATCACAGCAGAGCGGTTTTGAGGACACATGCACTTGTTTTCTTGGAGTGGTGCATCTTGTCACACATTATCATCACTGTTTTTGTGGACTATTTTTGAATTTTTTAGTTTTATTTTTGGACTTCATTTATTCATATTTTGTCATTTTTTAGTTTTCACATATTCCTTTAAGGGATCACATATTGAGTTTGCATTCTCATTTATTGTCACGTGGTGTATGGTAACAATTATTTATTCATCACATTACAGTTGGAATGTTGGGGGGTACTCATTTCTTTTTATACACTAGAGTGTTTTATTCATTTAGATCACTAATTTTTTACATGCTATAGGAGTGATCACCATCTAGCACTTTTGAGATACAGCGCTCCCCCAACTCAATTCATGATAGTAAGTACGGTGGGGTTGTAACCTGTCTTCACCAGTGTTAAAATTAGCGCTGCTATCCATCTGTATTATTGGAGGGTGGATTCAGTTTTTATATGTTTTGATATCTAAGTGGCAGCTTCATTTGTGCTTTTTATTATATCCAGCATGGAGGTGGTAGTGCAGGTTTAGGCGGACTCTCCTGGTTACCTTTCAGTTTACATAATGTCTGATATTGCCTTCAAGTTCTACCAAATGTGAACTTTGTAAGTTCAAGATTTGTGTATTTCTTGTTGGTTTTAAACATACCTGTTTTATATTAAAGCGGGGTTCCACCCAAATTTTGAACATTATCTCTATGCATTCTCTTCCTTGCCTAGATGCTGACATGCTGTGTAAAAAAATTTAAATCGCCGTAATTACCTTTTTTTTTTTCTAATCTTCTTAGCACTTCCTGGTTTTCCTCCCATGGGAGTAGGCCTTTTTCTAGCCTCTCCCAGACCTCCCACAGTCCCCTGGGAGCTAGTCTCAGGCTTCCCAGCATGCATTGTGCAACAGTGTCATCACAACATCTCTGCTCCCAGCATTCACCGCATCCAGGAAATACATGCTTGTGGGCTTCAAATGCCCACAATGAAGATGGAAACCGCCTTCAGTGAATATTATAAGTTATTCTTTACAACGAAATCGGACACAGGCAGACTTATTACACAGAACATGTGAGTAGATAATCATGAGAAGAAAAGTTTGTGAATGAACTCCAAAAAAAAAAAACGATAGATAGGTGGACCCCCGCTTTAAATGGACATTTCCACTTTTTCTAATGTGACCCCTAAAATTGTTATACAACAAACATGTTGGTTTGTTTTAAAAACCTTTTCTAAATGCACATGTGATTGTGCAGGTATTAAAAATATTGTTAATCAGGAATGTGTGGATTATTGTCTCAATGCTACAACTCTTTTGGGGTGCTCTAATTGCTGCTTTCTGTGACAATGGGTGTTATTTCCTAAGGGCAAATCCACTTTGCACTACAAGTGCAGTTTCAAGTACACTTGTAGTGCAAAGTGTCTTTGCCTTTAGTAAATAACACCCAACAGTGCTTTGTAAGGTTACACAATCATGCCATTTTCAGGACTCACCACATTTCTGTCAGGGTCAGCTAAAACAAACACAAGCAGGAAATGTCACCAAAGATTTGCTTATTTTGTTTTTTTTATTTGAAAAAGGCATATTGATAGCCCCCCTACCTCCAAAGAATTCAAGGTATCTTAGCCGGACATCACGGGCACTCAGGGGGGGCAAGCCAGGACGGCCACTTTCAAGCGCCGTCAGGGTTGGTTCATTTTGGCCCAACTGAGCCAGCATAGTTGGCAGAATGTTGCCATAAAAAGTTGTGTAGAACACAGCACGCCAGGATAATATGATTCAGTTTGTACTCTGCCATATGTATGGGTGTAAGAAATAGGCGGAACCGGCTGGCCATGATTCCAAACGTGTTCTTCACCACTCTTCTGGCTCTGGCCAGCCACTAATTAAAAACCCTCTGGTCCGGGGTGAGGGTCCTCATCGGGAATGTCCGCATAAGATGGTCCCCCAGCGCAAAAGCTTCATCCGCAACGAAGACGAATGGGAGTCCTTCCACATTGTCTTCTGGAGGTGGCAAGTCCAAGCTGCCATTCTGGAGATGCCTGTAGGACTCTGTCTGGGTGATGACTCCACCATCGGACATCTGCCCATTCTTCCCCACGTCCACATACAGAAATTCATAGTAGCCGACACCACCGCCACCAACATCACGATACTATTGAACCCCTTATAATTATAATAGTACGACCCCGAGTTGGGTGGTGGGATGATGTGGACGTGTTTCCCATCAATTGCCCCTCCGCAGTTAGGAAAGTCCCACTGCTGGGCAAAGTGGGAGGCCACAGTCTGCCATTCCTGTGGCGTGGAAGGAAACTGTGGAGTAAAACAAAACAAAAAATTTGTCTTTTTGCACATAAACAGGGAAAGCAGATTAGACACAAACATTCTTGTCCAACATCAAGATAACATTTATTTATGGGAATTTTTCAAGACCAAAGTATAAGGTACACCGATCATATTCCCCCCCCCCCTCTCATGGGCCATTTCTAACATTATGGGGGGGGGACTCTTGGACAGGTAACCCTCTCCACTTCATTGAGAGATGAATGCCTAAATAATGGGTATTACTTTGAACAGCCCCTCCTTAGTTACACTATTGGCAGCCCACTGGACAGGTAAGAAGTGTCATAATACAAAGATATAAATACACACTGTACACATTTGAGCACATTTGGACATTCTGCTATTACCTATCAAGATAATAATAGGATACAAAACTTTAAACATTACCATTTGAAAGTATAAAGGCAGGCCCTTGCACTACATGCTTTGGGGAATTCATCCATACCTCTGACCACAAAAGAGATGGGTATAGTGTGTATGGGTTTGGAAAAGTCAGCAGATAGATGATTGTGGATAGATAGAGAATTGGTATCAGCTGACTTAGCAGTTGGGGGAAGGGAGGGTTCCAAATGATTTGGGGACCCCCAAAAAAAGCCTCTGGCACTCTGCCTGAATTTGAAGCACCAATCACATTTCAAAACATTTTAGGGGTGTTTGGGGTAAAGCACTACTATGGAGCTGATAAAATACATTGTTAAGTGACTACATGAGGTGAATATAGGGCCAGGAGACCATGCTGGGGAGGTAAGTGAAGGCAAATATGTATGAAGGACAACAAAAATAATTACAAAAATATCAAGTATGCATGAGGACAAAGGGGACATTCACAGCATATTACAATCATGGTAATTAGGGAATGAGGAAAGAAATACAATATATTATCAAACATTAAATACAATAAAATGTGATATTAAAAGATAAAAATCTTACCTTAACCACTTGACCACCGCCTCACGCCGATTTACGTCGGCAAAGTGGCACGGACAGGCAAAATCACGTATATATACGTGATTTGCCTTCCGCGGGTGGGGGGTCCGATCGGACCCCCCCCGGTGACCGAGGCGGTCGTCTTTGGTCCCCCGGCGATCGGAGGTGAGGGGGAGGCCATCCGTTCGTGCCCCCCCCCTCGCGATCGCCGCCGGCCAATCAGATAACTTCCTTTGCTGCTGTATGCTAAACAGCAGCAAAGGAAATGATGTCATCTCTCCTCGGCTCGGTATTCCGTTGCAGCGCCGAGGAGAGAAGACTTCACTGTGAGTGCACTAACACTACACACACAGTAGAACATGCCAGGCACACAAAACACCCCGATCCCCCCCCCGATCGCCCCCCGATCCCCCCCCAATCACCCCCTGTCACAAACTGACACCAGCAGTTTTTTTTTTTTTTCTGATTACTGATTGGTGTCAGTTTGTGACAGTTACAGTGTTGGGACAGTGAATATTAGCCCCCTTTAGGTCTAGGATACCCCCCTAACCCCCCCTAATAAAGTTTTAACCCCTTGATCACCCCCTGTCACCAGTGTCGCTAAGCGATCATTTTTCTGATCGCTGTATTAGTGTCGCTGGTGACGCTAGTTAGTGAGGTAAATATTTAGGTTCGCCGTCAGCGTTTTATAGCGACAGGGACCCCCATATACTATCTAATAAATGTTTTAACCCCTTGATGGCCCCCTAGTTAACCCTTTCACCACTGATCACCGTAAAAGTGTTACGGGTGACGCTGGTTAGTTTGTTTATTTTTTTTAGTGTGAGGGCACCCGCCGTTTATTACCGAATAAAGGTTTAGCCCCCTGATCGCCCGGCGGTGATATGCGTCGCCCCAGGCAGCGTCAGATTAGCGCCAGTACCGCTAACACCCACGCACGCAGCATACGCCTCCCTTAGTGGTATAGTATCTGATCGGATCAATATCTGATCTAATCAGATCTATACTAGCGTCCCCAGCAGTTTAGGGTTCCCAAAAACGCAGTGTTAGAGGGATTAGCCCAGATACCTGCTAGCACCTGCGTTTTGCCCCTCCGCCCGGCCCAGCTCAGCCCACCCAAGTGCAGTATCGATCGATCACTGTCACTTACAAAACACTAAACGCATAACTGCAGCGTTCGCAGAGTCAGGCCTGATCCCTGCGATCGCTAACAGTTTTTTTGGTAGTATTTTGGTGAACTGGCAAGCACCAGCCCCAAGCAGCGTCAGATTAGCGCCAGTACCGCTAACACCCACGCATGCAGCATACGCCTCCCTTAGTGGTATAGTATCTGAACGGATCACTATCTGATCCAATCAGATCTATACTAGCGTCCCCAGCAGTTTAGGGTTCCCAAAAACGCAGTGTTAGCGGGATCAGCCCAGATACCTGCTAGCACCTGCGTTTTGCCACTCCGCCCGGCCCAGCCCAGCCCACCCAAGTGCAGTATCGATCGATCACTGACACTTACAAAACACTAAATGCATAACTGCAGCGTTCGCAGAGTCAGGCCTGATCCCTGCGATCGCTAACAGTTTTTTTGGTAGTATTTTGGTGAACTGGCAAGCACCAGCCCCAAACAGCGTCAGATTAGCGCCAGTACCGCTAACACCCACGCATGCAGCATACGCCTCCCTTAGTGGTATAGTATCTGAACGGATCAATATCTGATCCGATCAGATCTATACTAGCGTCCCCAGCAGTTTAGGGTTCCCAAAAACGCAGTGTTAGCGGGATCAGCCCAGATACCTGCTAGCACCTGCATTTTGCCCCTCCGCCCGGCCCAGCCCACCCAAGTGCAGTATCGATCGATCACTGTCACTTACAAAACACTAAACTAAACTGCAGCATTCGCAGAGTCAGGCCTGATCCCTGCGATCGCTAACAGTTTTTTTGGTAGCTTTTTATTGAACTGGCAAGCGCCAGCGGCCTAGTACACCCCGGTCGTAGTCAAACCAGCACTGCAGTAACACTTGGTGACGTGGCGAGTCCCATAAGTGCAGTTCAAGCTGGTGAGGTGGCAAGCACAAGTAGTGTCCCGCTGCCACCAAGAAGACAAACACAGGCCCGTCGTGCCCATAGTGCCCTTCCTGCTACATTCGCCAATCCTAATTGGGAACCCACCACTTCTGCAGCACCCGTACTTCCCCCATTCACATCCCCAACCAAATGCAGTCGGCTGCATGAGAGGCATTTTCTTTATGTCCTCCCGAGTACCCCTACCCAACGCCCCCCAAAAAAGATGTTGTGTCTGCAGCAAGCGCGGATATAGGCGTGACACCCTATTATTGTCCCTCCTGTCCTGACAATCCTGGTCTTTGCATTGGTGAATGTTTTGAACGCTACCATTCATTAGTTGAGTATTAGCGTAGGGTACAGCACTGCACAGACTAGGCACACTTTCACAGGGTCTCCCAAGATGCCATCGCATTTTGAGAGACCCGAACCTGGAACCGGTTACCGTTATAAAAGTTAGTTACAAAAAAAGTGTAAAAAAAAAAAAATATATATAAAATAAAAAAAAATAGTTGTCGTTTTATTGTTCTCTCTCTCTCTATTCTCTCTCTCTTGTTCTGCTCTTTTTTACTGTATTCTATTCTGCAATGTTTTATTGTTATTATGTTTTATCATGTTTGTTTTTCAGGTATGTAATTATTTATACTTTACCGTTTACTGTGCTTTATTGTTAACCATTTTTTTGTCTTCAGGTACGCCATTCACGACTTTGAATGGTTATACCAGAATGATGCCTGCAGGTTTAGGTATCATCTTGGTATCATTCTTTTCAGCCAGCGGTCGGCTTTCATGTAAAAGCAATCCTAGCGGCTAATTAGCCTCTAGACTGCTTTTACAAGCCGTGGGAGGGAATGCCCCCCCCACCGTCTTCCGTGTTTTTCTCTGGCTCTCCTGTCTCAACAGGGAACCTGAGAATGCAGCCGGTGATTCAGCCAGCTGACCATAGAGCTGATCAGAGACCAGAGTGGCTCCAAACATCTCTATGGCCTAAGAAACCGAAAGCTACGAGCATTTTATGACTTAGATTTCGCCAGATGTAAATAGCGCCATTGGGAAATTGGGGAAGCATTTTATCACACCGATCTTGGTGTCATCAGATGCTTTGAGGGCAGAGGAGAGATCTAGGGTCTAATAGACCCCAATTTTTTCAAAAAAGAGTACCTGTCACTACCTATTGCTATCATAGGGGATATTTACATTCCCCGAGATAACAATAAAAATGATTTAAAAAAAAAAAATGAAAGGAACAGTTTAAAAATAAGATAAAAAAGCAAAAAAATAATAAATAAAAAAAAAAAGCACCCCTGTCGCCCCCTGCTCTCGCGCTAAGGCGAACGCAAGCGGTGGTCTGTCGTCAAACGTAAACAGCAATTGCACCATGCATGTGAGGTATCGCCGCGAAGGTCAGATCGAGGGCAGTAATTTTTGCAGTAGACCTCCTCTGTAAATCTAAAGTGGTAACCTGTAAAGGCTTTTAAAGGCTTTTAAAAATGTATTTATTTTGTTGCCACTGCACGTTTGTGCGCAATTTTAAAGCATGTCATGTTTGGTATCCATGTACTCGGCCTAAGATCATCTTTTTTATTTCATCAAAAATTTGGGCAATATAGTGTGTTTTAGTGCATTAAAATTTAAAAAAGTGTGTTTTTTCCCCAAAAAATGCGTTTGAAAAATTGCTGCGCAAATACTGTGTGAAAAAAAAAAAATGAAACACCCACCATTTAAATCTGTAGGGCATTTGCTTTAAAAAAATATATAATGTTTGGGGGTTCAAAGTAATTTTTTTGGAAAAAAAAATATCTTTTTCATGTAAACAAAAAGTGTCAGAAAGGGCTTTGTCTTCAAGTGGTTAGAAGAGTGAGTGATGTGTGACATAAGCTTCTAAATGTTGTGCATAAAATGCCAGGACAGTTCAAAACCCCCCCAAATGACCCCATTTTGGAAAGTAGACACCCCAAGCTATTTGCTGAGAGGCATGTCGAGTCCATGGAATATTTTATATTGCGACACAAGTTGCGGGAAAGAGACACATTTTTTTTTTTTTTTTTTTTTTTAGCACAAAGTTGTCACTAAATGATATATTGCTCAAACATGCCATGGGAATATGTGAAATTACACCCCAAAATACATTCTGCTGCTTCTTCTGAGTACGGGGATACCACATGTGTGAGACTTTTTGGGAGCCTAGCCGCGTACGGGACCCTGAAAACCAAGCACCGCCTTCAGGCTTTCTAAGGGCGTGAATTTTTGATTTCACTCTTCACTGCCTATCACAGTTTCAGAGGCCATGGAAAGCCCAGGTGGCACAAAACCCCCCCAAATGACCCCATTTTGGAAAGTAGACACCCCAAGCTATTTGCTGAGAGGTATAGTGAGTATTTTGCAGACCTCACTTTTTGTCACAAAGTTTTGAAAATTGAAAAAAGAAAAAAAAAAAAGTTTTTTCTTGTCTTTCTTCATTTTCAAATGAGAGCTGCAAAATACTCACCATGCCTCTCAGCAAATAGCTTGGGGTGTCTACTTCCCAAAATGGGGTCATTTGGGGGGGTTTTGTGCCACCTGGGCATTCCATGGCCTCCGAAACTGTGATAGGCAGTGAAGAGTGAAATCAAAAATTTTCACCCTTAGAAATCCTGAAGGCGGTGCTTGGTTTTCGGGGCCCCGTACGCGGCTAGGCTCCCAAAAAGTCCCACACATGTGGTATCCCCATACTCAGGAGAAGCAGCTAAATGTATTTTGGGGTGCAATTCCACATATGCCCATGGCCTGTGTGAGCAGTATATCATTTAGTGACAACTTTGTGCAAAAAAAAAAAAAAAAGTGTCACTTTCCCGCAACTTGTGTCAAAATATAAAATATTCCATGGACTCAATATGCCTCTCAGCAAATAGCTTGGGGTGTCTACTTTCCAAAATGGGGTCATTTGGGGGGGTTTTGTGCCACCTGGGCATTCCATGGCCTCCGAAACTGTGATAGGCAGTGAAGAGTGAAATCAAAAATTTACACCCTTAGAAATCCTGAAGGCGGTGCTTGGTTTTCGGGGCCCCGTACGCGGCTAAGCTCCCAAAAAGTCCCACACATGTGGTATCCCCATACTCAGGAGAAGCAGCTAAATGTATTTTGGGGTGCAATTCCACATAGGCCCATGGCCTGTGTGAGCAATATATCATTTAGTGACAACTTTTTGTAAATATTTTTTTTTTTTTTTTGTCATTATTCAATCACTTGGGACAAAAAAAAAAATATTCAATGGGTTCAACATGCCTCTCAGCAATTTCCTTGGGGTGTCTACTTTCCAAAATGGGGTCATTTGGGGGGGTTTTGTACTGCCCTGCCATTTTAGCACCTCAAGAAATGACATAGGCAGTCATAAACTAAAAGCTGTGTAAATTACAGAAAATGTACCCTAGTTTGTAGACGCTATAACTTTTGCGCAAACCAATAAATATATGCTTATTGACATTTTTTTTACCAAAGACATGTGGCCGAATACATTTTGGCCTAAATGTATGACTAAAATTTAGTTTATTGGATTTTTTTTATAACAAAAAGTAGAAAATATCATTTTTTTTCAAAATTTTCGGTCTTTTTCCGTTTATAGCGCAAAAAATAAAAACTGCAGAGGTGATCAAATACCATCAAAAGAAAGCTCTATTTGTGGGAAGAAAAGGACGCAAATTTCGTTTGGGTACAGCATTGCATGACCGCGCAATTAGCAGTTAAAGCGACGCAGTGCCAAATTGTGCCACCGTGTGTACGCAAAACAAGTTTGAGCCAACATCCATCTGAAAAAATCCACGGATTTTGTTGTCGGAATGTCCAATCAATGTCCGATCATGTGTACGGGGCATTAGGCTTCAAGAGAAAGCACCTGTTTAAGCTTGTCAGAGAGTATATGAATAGACTGCCATGTGTCTTAGTTGTGTGAGTCTGTGAATGTATGTGTTTCATTGTGAACATGGATCTCTAGTCTTTTTCTGTTAGCTTATGCACTTTCTTGTACAAGAGGAGGTACTAAATTCATAGTCATATATGGACGTTTATTGACAAGCCCACATGTAACACTCAAGTCTTGTTCTGTAACGTGACTATCTTCATGTTATGTCATATAACCAAAAGTCTACTTATGTAACACATATTACCAACTTATACTACATAAATTAAGTAAACACACATAGATACTATTAATTATGACTGATAATACACCAATCCTAACTAACATACCCTGAAAATTTGGGTGTTCACAGAATGGGGCAAAATGTTGGAAAATGTTGACCCAATCAATTACTGATGAATGAGACCACAATATGGTTACTGGTTTTACCATGTTTTTAACGCATTGAATACGTCAATTGTTTACTTTTTATTTTGTGTATTATTCAAGCACCTTAAAAGTCCCACTATACTTATACGTTTTCTATTCTATTCACTTATTGGTATAAGGTGCAAGGTGTAAACCATTTCCTACCCATACCAAACTTTGAAGGTTTATGATAAACAAACTAATCAATAACTCAGGAAAGCAGAATTATATGTAACCATGTACATCCATTTCAGAAGATGACAGTTACTTTAAATTAGAAGGAACAAGAAACAAACTCCACCTCCATTTGAATTTGTTTCTCAAGAGAATGTCTATTTAAAATACTTCTTAACATTTCTACAGCCATTATCACACAATACTTATGAAGTATGGAGCAAAAATACTCCTCCCCAGGTAATGGTTTTTGCCCCAGGTAATTTAAATTGCCATTTTGCAACTGACTTGCCCTATTAAAAGTAATTCAATAACCCCTTAATAGCCTATTCATTTATACATTAACTAGTGCATAAAACTGATTAAACATATGCTCAGAGGATCTGACACTGTTTTTTTTCTTCATTCCTAGACAATAATTAAAAGGTTGACAAGATTCATAAATCCTCCCTAATTACATTTGCTCCTTATTGTACTAAGGATGTTATCATCAGTGATCTTTTTCATAAATTGCATGATCTTTTGTAAATAATTACAATGTATTCAACCCTTCATTTTTAAATTTTCAAATTTCTCTTTTGATTTTTAAATAATCACTGCCAACAAACAAATACAAACAAATACATGTGCACTTTTGATCAAATTCTTTTATTAGTTCTATTTTCATCATTTGGGACAGGAAGAATGCTTATTTGCTTTAGACCAGGCATTAAATTCCTCACCAATTGGGTGAAAATGAATTACCTATGTGCTGCACCAGTCTATTAATATCTAATAATCTAATTGAAGTAAACATTTCTATTTATTGTTGCTGAATATTGTATCACTACAAATATTTCTAAAGAATGCTTTCCAAGTTGGATTTTTTTTCATACTGATTGCAAAATAAGAATTTCACATTTTTACATGCATGTTTTTTAACTGGATGGGTACAGAAATGCATGTCAGTAAAGAAAGTAGGACAATGTGCATTGGTATACTGGTGAATATGTAAAAGTGAATGTCAGTTTAGAGACGTGCATGCTCTTGCAGTGGTAAGGATTGAAGAAGTGTCTCAAGGCAGTAGCAGACAGTAGGATTGTGCACGTTGTTGCAATGGTAGAAAGTGAAAAATGTGTGCATGAGTGCAGTGGCAGTGAGTGCCAAAGAGAGGTCATGGTGCATTTTGCTACAAGGGACATGTTAGTGATGAATAGTTATGTTTCAATTAGTTTTTATTGAGTTTTATAGAGGAAGCTACAATAAATGGGTGTACATATGGTCACTCAAGAGAAAACAGTTAAGCGAGATGAAGCATGGTACAGTAAAAACATACTGGGTTAAGGGGGGATGATGTCTATATTTATATAAAAAAAAATACCTATTTCAATAGAGGGAGAAAGTGGTGAAGGTGTAAAGTCTGAGATCAGTTTGAAGACCTGGCTCCAGTAGGACCAGGTGGACTAATGATACCACAGAATATGGATTAAAAGGCTCACGTAACTACAATATCTTATATCTTAGAAAGTTTATAGTGGGTAATGTGCCACCTGTGTAGTACTATTTGAAGCAGTTAGAACATCTTAATGGCAGATTGCTATTTGGCTTCCAGGTAAGCTTAGCCAAGGTCATGTTTCAATTTTGATAAGGTAGTGGTTTTCACAAAACTGTTGCCCTGTACACATGATCGGACATTGATCAGACATTCCAACCACAAAATCCGACTGATTTTTGCCGACAGATTTTGGGCCAAACTTGTCTTGCATACAAACGGTCGCACAAAGTTGTTGGAAAATCTGATCGTTCTGAACACGGTGACATAAAACACGTACATCGGGACTATAAATGGGGCAGTAGCCAATAGCTTTTGTCTCTTAATTTATTCTGAGAATGCATGGCACTTTGTGTGTCGGATTTGTGTGCACAAAATGGAATTTAAACGATCGGATTTTGTTGTTGGAAAATTTTATATCATGCTCTCAAACTTTGTGTGTTGGAAATTCCAATGGAAAAAGTCCGATGGAGCCCACACACGGTCGGAATTTCCTACAGCAAGCTCCGATCGCACATTTTCCGTCGGAAAGTCCGACCGTGTGTACAGGGCATTAGACTTACTCAATTTCTTATTTTAAAAAAATGCCTTACCTTTAGTCAGGGACTGGATAAAAACATAGAACTTAGTTAAGTCCAAGTTTATATGGAATGTTAGAGGTATCACTCTAGTGCTGATCGAATGTGGAACTTTGTGTATAGTGATAAATCTCCATAGCAGAAAGCTGGTAAGTTCTTTCTTTGTAGGTCTTCAAATAATGCTAAAGTGGGTCAAATGGGTCAAGAATGCTTTGAATACCTAGGTGAGATTTAAGATTTAGATTAGGAAGAGAGAGGAGAGATTTAGATTATGAATACAAAGTTCTAAGTAATCATCTATAGGAAGCGATACTGCCTGAGTGGGGGAGTTATTGGTTGCCAAGGTAACTAGTTTTCGTGAATGGTGTTTATTGAGGGATACGGGGATGTGGCTAGACTAGTGAAAAGGAAAGGTATCAAACATCTTGTAGGAAGGAGAGAGGTCTCCATGGTGGAGCACTATTTGGGGGAATCAGTGTTCAGACAGCATTTGAGTTTTGATGTAAAGAAAGAAAAAATACAGTTCTGATACCCTGGATACAGTGAAAGCAGCCAGCACAGCAAGTGACAAAAATATATAGTGAAATGGGAAGGAAATTGTGCAGTGCTAAAGTGAGAAAATATATATATATATATCTGTATGACTACAAGATAATCATGTGTATAAAAAAAAGCTGCTGGTCCTGACACATGATCCTGAGGGATCATGTGTGACACCACAAAACAACTTATTCACTCCTTGGTTATTTCCCGCCTTGACTACTGCAACTCCCTCCTCACTGGCCCACCTTTACACAGGCTATCCCCTTTAGTCTATCATAAATGCTGCTGCCAGTCTAATACACCATACTAACCGATCTGTGACTGCTGCCCCTCTCTGCCAATCTCTCCACTGGCTTCACAAGTGGCACATTACCCCCTATAAACTTTCTAAGATATAAGATATTGTAGTTACGTGAGCCTTTTAATCCATATTCTGAGGTATCATTAGTCCACCTGGTCCTACTGGAGCCAGGTCTTCAAACTGATCTCAGACTTTACACCTTCACCACTTTCTCCCTCTATTGAAATAGGTATTTTTTTTATATAAATATAGACATCATCTCCCCTTAACCCAGTATATTTTTACTGTACCATGTTTCATCTCGCTTAACTGTTTTCTCTTGAGTGACCATATGTACACCCATTTATTGTAGCTTCCTCTATAAAACTCAATAAAAATTAATTGAAACATAACTATTCATCACTAACATGTCACTTGTAGCAAAATGCACCATGACCTCTCTACCCCACGGTATAAAATTCAAAACACTAACCACAACATACAAGGCCATCCACAACATCACCCCTAGCTATATCACCAATATCATCTGCAGATATCGCTCAAATCATCCTCTCCGCTTCTCCCAGGACCTCCTGCTCTCTAGATCCCTTGTTACCTCCTCCCATGCTCGCCTACAGGACTTCTCCAGAGCCTCTATCATCCTCTGGAAATTCCTGCCCCAATATGTCTGACAAGCTCCTACTTTGTCCGCCTTTAGACGATCCTTGAAAACTCACTTATTCAGGGAAGCCTACCCCACCGTCACCTAAGAACTGTACATGAGTCCCCTCCATCAGATTATCCCCTGCAGCCATTACTTTTTGTACAACCTCCCCCTCACTTTAGATTGTAAGCTCCATGAGCAGGGCCCTCCTATTCCTCTAGTATTGTAAACTGTATTGTAATTGTACTGTCCCCCCTTTTATTGTAAAGCGTTGCATAAACTGTTGGTGCTATATAAATCCTGTATAATAATAATAATAATAATAATAATAATAAAAACATTATAGGTTGCAAAAGTGCAGAATACAAGTCATTAACATTCAACAAACTGTATAGAACATCAAAAAATAAAGTGACCTTCAGATATGGGGAGGCATATATCAGAAGAGGACAGCCCTCATGCTCAGAAGGTCTATGTAGGATATTAGGTAGGTTTAACATATAAGGTTAACATCTGGTAAACCAGTCTAGAAAGAAGTTCTCAATGAACTCAGCAGAGAAGTATTGCAATATGGAATAGTAACAATACAGCTTTTTCCTTAATGTGGTACTCAGATTATGCATCAGAGGGATTGTCAGTGGGATAATACAATACCCTTTTTATCTTACTAATCTCAAAAAAGAAAAAAGTAAGGAGGAAAAAAGGAGGATCTGTATCCTCTGCATACCTACAGTAGGTCAAAAACCAGGAGGACTACATTGACCCTATGGGGGGGGGGGGGGTACGAAGTAGAGAGTAAGGATGAGCAAATTAGTCCTGAGAAGGGAAGAAAATAAGGAAACGTGAAGGGTTTAGGAATGTCAGAGGTGGAGGAACGGGGGAGGATAGGAGATCCCTAGGGAGGTTCTAGAAAAGTTTTATAATACTTTAATTTCCTTATAAGAAAAATGATGGCAGATAGAAGTTATATTTGTTGAACCATATGATTGACAGCTTTATACAACCATTTTAGCTGTACCGGCAGTTTCTGGTGCCCCGTAATACTGTAATAATGATGAAGCTCACTGCTGGCGACTTACAGGCAGACATGTACACATATAGCACAAACAATGTTCAACTGTTTTGTAATCATGCATTCAGATGACTAAATTGGCCGTAACAATCCAGTTTTTATTTGCACCTTTCCTATGAAAGTAAACTCATAAACAATAACACTGTTAGCTCTGAGCTGTATTATCTAATATACATTTTTTACATTTTTTCTCCATAAGAAATATTATGTTTCTACTTAGCAAGAAGATGGATAAAAAAGTTATCTTATTTTTAGATTTGAATTAGTTTTAACAATAGCAGTACACCAACAAATACACTATTATTATTTCACCCAGTCTACACATTTCATACTGTCCTGTTTTGATCTTAGTGGACATTTGTACTTGATTTCATGTGCATTTTGTTAAATAGCTCATACCAACTTGTACTGACATAGCTACTCACAGCTCCTAAATAATGCATGACTTCCTGCATAGAATAACAATGTATTGTGATGAAATGTCTGAAGGAGAAAATGCAACGAAGGTGATTAAGATGTATGCCAATTCTGTAAGCCAAAAATCATATTAAAATGCTAGAACAAATAAAGGCAACATTAAAAAGAAGCCCTTTTGTTAATGGCAAAAATGTAATACATTTCTCACATATGACCTTGAATAAAAGGTGATGAATCAGACTTCCCATGCAGAAGTGAATTTTAAATCAGAGTACTAAAATGTTTTATAATGGTAATTAACTTCAACAAATAAGTAAGAGAAAATAAATATGCAGCAAAATGTCAGTAGTCATTTTAATTGCTGACTTGTTTTTTATCCTAAACAGATAGCCATTGTGTAGCTGGGAACCCTAAACATCCTTGGCAACTGAGAAACAATAAAAAACAGTTTGGGAAATTTGTAAACCGGCACATTTAACCAAATAAAAGTATTAAAGTGGCTAAAACCTTAAGATTAGTGCAGTAATACTCATAGCAAAAGAGGTTTTGTATTGTGTAAATTAATCATTGAGACAAACTAGCCATAAGATTGCAGTTTCCTAGGTAAATGTTTCCATTTAGTGACCAGAAATAGCATTCCTCATGATTAATACATTCCCTGCTCCAAGTTAAAGCTTGTCATGGACATGAGATAATTACTAACCAACTCAGATGATCCCAGACACTGATGTCGGGGCATCAATTGCACAGATGTTTGGAAAACTTTGTTCAAGTTCCAGTGACAGTGTGGTTAAAATACTACTGGATATGTAATAAATATTCCTGTTGTTATATTTTAGGGCAAATTAGAACAGGTACTCATTTTTTCCTCTAATTGTCACTCATACTAGTATTTCTAAACTGTTCCTTAAACCGAATGATGTTACCTTGTATTTCCTTTCTCTACTTTCAAAAAGAAAAATAATTTCACTCTCTGCACCCTGTTACTGGATAAACTCAGTTAACTTATACCTTAAATTAACTCCATATAAAGATGTAAATATTAAGAGATATAGTAAATTATCAAGACTCTGTTGCCCGACCATTTACAGTATTTCAACTAAAATCTTCCCCATGGGCATATATGTGCATTCATGTATTTTATGCATTTTATTTACCTGCAAAAGCCTAATTTATGTAGGCATACAAAAGCTCTGAGATTGCTGACGGTCATAGACTTGGATGTGCTGTTAGCAGTCCCAGCAGGCTCAAAGCTGTCACTAAAGTTACAATATATAGTATTTCCCTTCACTCTTCTTGAGGCAGCTACACAAAAGGTTGTGTAGGAAGGTGTAGGGTGGAGAAGAAATGCTGGGCCAGCACAGACAGTAAATAATACTCCCAAAAGTAGGGTAGAAGGCTATGACATGTAAAGAAAGAGGGGCTGTGCTAAGGAAAAGTGAAGTCAGACCTTTAATCTCCTGGTTAGCTTGATCCCACTATGTGTATAAGAGAGAAACCGATATATGTCTGAAAACCATCACGTATAAAAAGCACCTGCTGTTTTTTATTTTAAAGCTACTTAGCTTCAAAGCCACGTGATATCCTAGCCTGGTGGCCATGCGCTTCAAAAAACAATCCACTACATAACTGGCAGAAGATATCTCCCATTACATATAGCTGGTTACAAACTCTACAGTTTATGAAAATAATACTTTGAAAAAGAACAAAAAGGGAATACATCCATTGGAAATGCTAAGCTAATAGACTGAAATGTGATGACAGCAAAATGTCTAGTTTGTGAAAGCTGACTTAAATGTATTACAATATTAATTAATGAACTTGCGTAGAATGGGATTTTAATATTCAACTTACTTAAAAATGTTGTCAAGGTAATGCACAAAGAACAACTCATGTTTCATTCTAAATTGAGTAGTTTACCTTCATGATTAATGGAAAGTTATGGATTTGTTAGGCTTGAAATAGTATCATTCAGTCATGATAGATTATAATTGTTTTTCTACTTTGTACCAGTTTGTTTCCTCTATGCCGCATCTATATCTTTTTATGCTTTCAGAGATTGAAGTTTAAAATATTTTTTTTTTTATAATGCTTACTGCTGGTGCTTTTTATCTGGGGTTGTTAAAAACTGAATCAATGTTTTGAAGCTCAGATATAAATATAACATGATAAGAGAACAATCAGGTATGAATTGAAAGCATTGAGGTGCCACTGTGAGATTGTTATATATGGGAATATTTTTATTGGCTTCAATTGCAAATCATAGAAAATTTCAACACCGAAAGCTAGAAGTTAAATTGAACCCATGTGCAAGATATGCAATTAGAACAAAGTGTGGGATTTTGTACAGCTTCATGATTGCTTACCACAGAGCCATGCTGGTTCTCTTTGTGTTTCTTGTAGCCTTTAGAAAAACCCCTGTCTCTCCTCTTCCCTGTTACACAACTATCTGTAATGAAGTCAGCATCTCTGCAAACTATACTTTCCCACAAAACTCCCTTGTCGTAGCACCTATAATTATTATTATTATTATTACTATATAGGATTTATATAGTGCCAACGGTTTATGCAGTGCTTTACAATATAAAAGGGAGACAATACAGTTATAATACAATAAAATACAAGAGGATTAAGAGGGCCCTGCTCAGAAGAGCTTACGATCTAATAGGGTGGGGCGGGTGGTACAAAAGGTTGTAACTGTGGGGAATGAGCTGATGGAAGTGGTAAAAGATTAGTTAGAGATGTGATAGGCTTTCCTGAAGAGATGAGTTTTCAGGGATCGCCTGAAGGTAGCAAGAGTAGGGGATAGCCGGGCAGGTGGAGGTAACGAGTTCCAGAGGATGGGAGAGGCTCTGGAGAAATCCTGGAGATGAGCATGAGAGGAGGAGATGAGAGAGTTTGAGAGTAGGAGGTCTTGAGAAGAGCGGAGAGGACGATTTGGTTGATATTTGGAGACAAGATTGGTGATGTAGCTTGGGGCAGAGTTGTGAATGGCTTTGTATATTGTGGTTAGTATTTTGAATTTAATTTGATGGGTGATTGGGAGCCAGTGTAGGGATTGGATGAGTTGAAATGTATGAGCAGGAAGATGACATTGCATTTCTGGCAAGACCTGCAGGTATTTTAAGTAGGTGATAAAAAATGAAAACAACTGCAGCCATCAAAGCTAGGAAATGGTAAGCTGCAACGTATTACATTTTTGTTTTGGGGTTTAATTGTCCTTTCATTTGGCTGTTTTGACCTTCATCTATTTCACAAATCCTGTATTCATTTATAAGAATGTTTAAGCAGTGTATGATCCTGCACTGCACCCATCCTCTCAACAGGTTCATTTTAGGAAGCCCAGCCACCCTTTTGAGCACTGCATGTGGAAAAGAACATAGATCTATCTTCCCTTTTCTGATAAACACATAGGGGTTGATTTAATAACCACTTCAGCACCGGAAGGATTTACCCCCTTCCTGACCAGAGCACTTTTTACAATTTAGCACTGCATCGCTTTAACTGCTAATTGCGCGGTCATGCAATGCTCTACCCAAACAAAATTTGCGTCCTTTTCTTCCCACAAATAGAGCTTTCTTTTGATGGTATTTGATCACCTCTGCGGTTTTTATTTTTTGCGCTACAAACAGAAAAAGACGGAAATTTAAAAAAAAATGATATTTTCTACTTTTTGTTATAAAAAAATCCAATACAGGGCCCCGAAAACCAAGCACCACCTTTAGGATTTCTAAGGGCGTAAATTTTTGATTTCACTCCTCACTACCTATCACAGTTTTGAAGGCCATAAAATGCCAAGATGACACAACCCCCCCCTCCCAAATGACCCCATTTTGGAAAGTAGACACCCCAAGCTATTTGCTAAGAGGCATGTTGAGTCCATGGAATATTTTATATTTTGCCACAAGTTGCAGGAAAATGACAAACTTTTTTTTTTTTTGCACAAAGTTGTCACTAAATGATATATTGCTCACACAGGCCATGGGCATATGTGGAATTGCACCCCAAAATACATTCTGCTGATTCTCCTGAGTATGAGGATACCACATGTGTGGGACTTTTTGGGAGCCTAGCTCCCAAACCTTCGATTTGCCATTTTGGGCTCTAAATTTAGTGGTACACTAGTGAGACTCACAGGTAAAAAAGCTCCTGACTGTTGGCGACTGTATCAAAACGCTATAAAAAAACTGTTAGCGTTTGCAGGAATCAGGCCTGACTCTGCGAATGCTGTAGTTATGTGTGTTTAGTGTTTTGTAAGTGACAGTGATCGATCGATACTGCACTTGAGTGGGCTGGGCTGGGCCGAGGGTCAAAACGCAGGTGCTAGCAGGTATCTGGGCTGATCCCACTAACACTGCATTTTTGGGAACCCCTAAACTGCTGGGGATGCTAGTATAGATCTGATCAGATCAGCTATTGATCCGTTCAGATACTATACCACTAAGGAAGGTGTATTCTGCGTGCGTGGGTGTTAGCGGTACTGGCACTAACTCGACGCTGCCTGGGGCGACACAAACCCTATCTGACCCTAAAACTTAACTTATATCACCCGCCGGGCGATCAGGGGGTTAAACCTTTATTAGGTACTAAACGGCGGGTGCCCTGACACTATAAAAAATAAACTAACTAACCAGCCTCACCTATAACAGTTATACAGTGATCACTGGTGAAAGGGTTAACTAGGGGGTAATCAGGGGGTTAAAACCTTTATTAGGTAGTATATGGGGGTCCCTGACGCTATAAAACGCTGATGGCGAACCTAAATACTTACCTCCCTAACTAGCGTCACCAGTGACACTAATACAGCGATCAAAAAAACGATTGCTTAGTGACACTGGTGACGGGGGTGATCAAGGGGTTAACCTTTATTGGGGGGGTTAGGGGGGTATCCTAGACCTAAAGGGGGCTAACACTAACTGCCCTACCACTTATAACGGTCACAAACTGACACCAATGCAATAATCAGAAAAAAAAACTGCTATTGGTGTCACTGTGACAGGGGGTGCAGGGGGGTGATCGGGGGGTGATGGGGGTGAAAAGTGTGCCTAGAGTGTTCTACTGTTAGTGTAGTGTTGGTGCACTTACTTGGATGTCTTTTCCCCTCGGCGCCGGAATGAAAAAGACCGACGCGAGGAGAGATGACATCACTTCCTCTGCTGCTGTTTACATTTTTTGAGAGGCAGAGGAAGATTGTCATTGGCTGGGAGTGATCGCGAGGGGGTGGCCACGAATGGATGGCCTCTCCCTCACCTCAGATCGCTCAGGGAACGATGCCGACCACCTCGGGCACCGGTGGGTCCGATCGGAGCCCCCGCCCACGGGAGGCAAGTAACGTACCCATACGTTACTTTGCCTGCCCGTGCCATTCTTCCGACGAATATCGTTGTGAGGCGGTCAGCAAGTGGTTAAAGCAGAAGAATGCAAAATCTGGTGCAGCTGTTACGGTAGCCAATCAGCTTCTAACTTCTTTCAGCTTGTTCGGTCAAGCTTTGACAATAATACCTCAAAGCTGATTGGTTACAATGCACGGCTGCACAACATTCTGTGTGCACCAGTATTAGTAAATTTCCCCCATAGACTCCTACTTATACACAGTCACAACTTTAGCAAGTACATAATTTTATTGTTATATTTCATGCATTTAATCATATATTTTCAGTTTTTTCTTCCTAGTCTCACTAGGCACTAGTCTCAAATTTTATACTGCCTGGAGTTGCTGCTTTCAAGCCTTGTAAGACTATACAGACTGACAATCTGAAAATTCTAATGGGTCCATAAAGGTGGTGAGCCTGACAGTTTTTGTGTGTTGGCTTAAGTCTGTGTTTCCTGAAAAAGTCAGCTCAGTGTTATTACAATAATAAAGCTTACTGAGGCCTATACACATTCTACTCTTGGCACTGTAATGAATCAGCAGTGGTGTCAGTTCATAAGCATTACTGCTGCCCTGGGATTAACAAACGTTGGTCAAGTCATGAAGAAAGATCTAGTCTCACATTCAGAGTAATCATTCTTAAAGTGATACTAAAGTCTTGTTTTTTTTTTAGTTAAAAACAACAAACATGTTATATTTACCTGCTCTGTGCAGCCTGGATCCTCCTCTTCTCGGGTCCCTCTTCGGTGTTCCTGGCCCCTCTCTCCTGTTGATTGCCCCCACAGCAAGCAGCTTGCTATGGGGGCACCCGAGGCAAGGCACAGCTCCCTGTGTACATTCAGACAAGAAACTGCGGCCCGGCCCCACCCACTTTCTCTCCTCATTGGTTGACTGACTTTGATTGACAGCAGTGGGAGCCAATGGCGCTGCACTGCTGTCTCAGCCAATGAGGGGGGGAGTCCCGGGCAGTCGAGACACTCCTACAACATCGCTGGATCTAGATGGGGCTCAGGTAAGTATTAGAGGGGCTGAAAGGAACTGCTGCACACAAAAGGCTTTTTATCTTAATGCATAGAATGCATTAAGATAAAAAAAATTCTGCCTTTACAATCACATTAAGTTTTATTATTACACCTTTAGACGGAGGTGTCCTGGCCAGTGGGAATTACATGTGTCATACGCATTTTTCTTCTTGCTAATGCTGACCCATATAACACTGTTATGCCGCATACACACGGTCGGATTTTCCGACAGAAAAAGTCAGATGGGAGCTTTTCATTGTATATTCTCACCGTATGCCCCATCTGACTTTTTCTGTGGAAAATTTAGACGAACTTAGATAGAGAACATGTTCTATATTTTTCCGATGGAAAAAAATACTATCGGAAAAAACGCTTGTCTGTATGCTGTTCCGACGCACCAAAAACGACACATGCTCTGAAGCAAGTACGAGACGGAAGCACTCGGTCTGGTAAAACTAGCGTTCATAATGGAGATAGCACATTTCTCACGCTGCAAATTCTGTGATCTTTTAATGCAGCGCATTCTTTTGTGCTTTATAATGCTAGAATAATGAAGTTGTTTTGCTGCTGATATTCACACAGAGTTCTGACAAACTTATTTATTTATTATTTCTTGTGATCTCATGAATAATGTTTTATTTTTTTAAAGCCAGATCTCCATAATAATGTTTAGATTTATTTTTTATAGTCATCTTTTTTTTTTATTTCATCAAGATCTCCTTTTTTTTGGATTATTGAAAAATTATTTTCTAGTGATCTCCATTATTTTTTTTGTGTGTTAAGTTACCACAATAACATTATTATCTTGTATTTTTTAACCTCAAGGAGGTTGGTTGTTGTCCCTTGTTAATTTGGCATTGTATTTTTGAAATGTACCTGCCTACTCACAAACAAACTGTCCTTTTTGTAGAAAAACATATAGGCAAGTATTTGTGAAAAATAAAATATATGATATCTATGTCCCAAGGCTGTGGTACTACAACAGCCTGTGTCTTCTGTCAGACCAGACTGAACCCAGGCCATCACTTTCTTCTCTTCACTGCAGCCTTCCCTCCACGCTTCCCTGCACCCTTCCCTGCAGCCTTCCTTGGAGGCTGTGGCTCTGGTGGTGGACTTGTGGCAGGAGGAGGAGGATGGGTGAGCTCACATACGTGGCTGTTCTCAGTCAACTGGCCCCTCAACCCCTTCTGAAGGGCCTGAGCAAAAATTCCCTCACAGAGAAGGCGTTGGCCCTCCTCCAATTTCTGCAAACTAGTGGCTAGATATCAGCCATAGGCCTCTTCAGCATCGGGGGGGCTTCTGAGGACATCACCTGCTTCCCTAATGAGGCCCAGTGCTGCCTCCTCCGTGATCGTCCCTTTCCTGGGCCTTTTTTTGTAAGGCGGAGGGGAGGCATCTGTGATTGGGTGGGGCCATTGGGCCCGCCCACCTCCTGGCTGACACTGGGCCCGCCCACCTCTTGGCTGACACTGGGCCCGGCCACCTCCTGGCTGACATTGGGCACGGCCTCCTCCTGCCTCCCACTTTCCAGACCCTCTTCCTGGATGAGCTCATCCTGTGTATAAAAAAGGGACATAGTTTTAGTTTTTGGTTCATCAATCACACACAATTTTCAGCTCATGATTGGCAAATTGAATGTTAATAAATAGAAAAGACTATCATTCTGAGCCCAGCATTATTCATTCTTGTCCCAAATATTTTTGGCCACTACTGTCTATTGATATGTAAATCACTTTTTTTAAATCATTAATTTGTTATCAATTATAACATCTAGTTAACATCATTAATATTAGGACAATAAATATGTATAAAAATAATATACCTGACTCCAGCTGGGTGCATCCACTTCTTCCAGGATGTAATGCCCAGATTGTTCCTCGTCAGCCTCTGCTGGGGTTGAGGGAAAGGTGGAGGGAAGGCTGCAGGGAAGGGTAGAAAGTGATTCCCTGGCTTCAAGCTGAGGAAGATCATTAGGGAGTATGGGCCCCACCCCAAACTCACCGAAAAAAGGAGGCAAGTGGACTATTGCGGTACAGTATACATATATAGTACAAATCACTAGTAAAAAAATCACAAAGTTTATTTATACAAATGTAACAAAAAAAACACATTTAAGTTAAAAGAGTTCAGATAACATGATATTTCAACATGTTTATCGCTTCATCAGGACAATACATCTGAGAATATAGATGAAAATACAGTAATAATAAGTACCATATAAAAGGTTTTTTACACAATTGTAAAATGGGGAGGATGAGATGAAATGATAGGACTGCTTACCCGAGCCTCGGAGGGTGTACAACAATAAGGCAACCAGGCTGGGTCTCCCCCAGCAATAGGGAAGGGGATATATGAGACACCAGCCAGTATCTAAATGAGACAGTATGAAGAAGAATAATTGGATAATTACTGTCAGGTAGGTACCAGTCGTGAAGTAATGTGATGTGGAGAAAACACATCGAAGGTTATGTGAGGAACAAGCAGCATGTGAAACACACCGTGAATGGTAAAAGAGAGGAAGTGGGAGTGAGGGAGGTGAGAGAGGGGTAAGAAAAAACAAAGAGGAGGAAAGGAATAAAGAGGTGGGGTATGGAAAGGAGATAAGGGACAAGGTGAATAATGGATAATGCCAGAGAAACGTGGAAACATCAAGTGAGGTAAAAAGATGAACAACCAGACGTGGTGTATCTGGATTTTGCAAAAGCATATGACACAGTTCCCCATAAACGTTTACTGTACAAGATAAGGTCCATTGGCATGGACCATAGGGTGAGTACATGGATTGAAAACTGGCTACAAGGGCGAGTTCAGAGGGTGGTGATAAATGGGGAGTACTCGGAATGGTCAGGGGTGGGTAGTGGGGTTCCCCAGGGTTCTGTGCTGGGACCAATCCTATTTAATTTGTTCATAAACCATCTAGAGGATGGGATAAACAGTTCAATCTCTGTATTTGCAGACGATACTAAGCTAAGCAGGGCAATACCTTCTCCGCAGGACGTGGAAACCTTGCAAAAAGACCTGAACAAATTAATGGGGTGGGCGATTACATGGCAAATGAGGTTCAATGTAGAAAAATGTAAAATAATGCATTTGGGTGGCAAAAATATGAATGCAATCTATACACTGGGGGGAGAACCTCTGGGGGAATCTAGGATGGAAAAGGACCTGGGGGTCCTAGTAGATGATCGGCTCAGCAATGGCATGCAATGCCAAGCTGCTGCTAACAAAGCAAACAGAATATTGGCATGCATTAAAAGGGGGATCAACTCCAGAGATAAAACGATAATTCTCCCGCTCTACAAGACTCTGGTCCGGCCGCACCTAGAGTATGCGGTCCAGTTCTGGGCACCAGTCCTCAGGAAGGATGTACTGGAAATGGAGCGAGTACAAAGAAGGGTCTGGAGGATCTTAGTTATGAGGAAAGGTTGCAAGCACTGAACTTATTCTCTCTGGAGAAGAGACGCTTGAGAGGGGATATGATTTCAATTTACAAATACCGGACTGGTGACCCCACAATAGGGTTAAAACTTTTTCGCAGAAGAGAGTTTAACAAGACTCGTGGCCACTCATTAAAATTAGAAGAAAAGAGGTTTAACCTTAAACTACGTAGAGGGTTCTTTACTGTAAGAGCGGCAAGGATGTGGAATTCCCTTCCACAGGTGGTGGTCTCAGCGGGGAGCATTGATAGCTTCAAGAAACTATTAGATAAGCACCTGAATGACCGCAACATACAGGGATATACAATGTAATACTGACACATAATCACACACATAGGTTGGACTTGATGGACTTGTGTCTTTTTTCAACCTCACCTACTATGTAACTGAAAACCAGATCCCGGACATGGTCTCCAATGTTCCCATGCCTACTTTTTGTCACCATCACCCACTTGTCTGCACTCCTTGGTTGTTCATGTTTTTACCTCACTTGGTGTTTCTACGTTTGGTTTTATGCTCTCAGGGTGTGTTCCCCACACTCACTTGCACCTTGATCTCACAAGGAGCTTATTGGTTTCTGGTTGCTCACCGTATCACGACTCCCCGCCCCTTCCTCCCTTGGTGTCTTCACTCTTTCTGGGTTCTCTGGCATTATCCTTCATTCACCTTGTCACCTTTGTGATTTTTTTACCAGTAATTTGTACTATATATATATATATATATATATATATATAAATGAACATCAGGTGGGTTACCCTCTTATCTTGAAGTCCTTGTTCAAATCAAAGCACCGTCAAGGTGGACTCCCAAAACTCCACCATAAATGATAGAAAAAACACATGGAACGATGCTTGATGCCAAAAAGTGTCCTTTTACTGAAAAGTTAATCCATTAATTGTTTCAAAATACAAGCAAGCCACTGTACAGTTCCGAGCACAACTCGCTCTTCGTCAGGCTTTTCAGGCTGTGTGTGAAAGGCTAAACCACACTGTGTTCCTTTATCCTCACCCAGTCTGATACACACCTGTGTCACATAATTAATTATCCTATACAAAACACCTGAAACCATTCCAAATTTAACCCTATTAAATAAACCTACTACCCTAAAACCATCCTAAATTCCCCAATAGGGGATAATCTACAAGATAGGTTCATCATATTACATCTCAAATATCCTCATCATATCACTTATGAACCAATTATATTATCTCATTTAATTAGCTCGGTGTTTTGTAAATATTTCTCATGAATATACATATGTTGCTATTTCTATACATGTCTCAAGTTTCTTCATGGATTCCAGTTGATATTCTGCTATCTAGTATTTCCAACGGGAGCCTTTTGTGATCAATCTAAAGAAAATATAACATATTCAAAAATAGTCATACCTCTAATCAATCTTGTACTATAAATTTTTAAACAAACAGAAACAAATCATAGTCCCTGTTCATACCATCAGGGTACAGGGACTGTAATTTGTTGATCCACCAAACTTCACGTCTTTTTAGTTTCAAAATCCTATCACCCCCTCTTTTGTCATGGGGAATCTCTTCTAAAACCATAAAGCGTAGATCTGTGTCTTTGTGGCCCATTTCTGAGAAGTGACGCGATACAGGTAAACTTGATTGAGGATGTCTAATTGTACTACGGTGTTGTGCGATACGGTCTTTAATTTTTTGGGTGGTTTCCCCCACGTAAAGGAGATTACAGGGGCATGTGAGAATGTAAATTACATATGATGACTGACAGGTGTAAAAACCGTTAATGATTATTTTCTTATTAGTCCTAGGATGAGAAAAATTATTCCCTTTGATAACTAAATTGCATTGAATGCAATTGAGACAGGGGTAACAGCCTTTTCTTTTACTGCCAAGAAAGGTCATCTTTTTCTCATCCTGCCTCTCTGGTTTAAATTCGGATCGCACTAAGAGGTCGCGCAAGGTTCCATGTGTTTTTTCTATCATTTATGGTGGAGTTTTGGGAGTCCACCTTGACGGTGCTTTGATTTGAACAAGGACTTCAAGATAAGAGGGTAACCCACCTGATGTTCATTTATTACACTCCCAGTGAGTAAGTTACCTTCAGTTGTGATGGATACTAATGGAGCTACATTTTTATACACCCAAGAAGAGACCACACAGATCATGTCTCAGATCTCAGGATCCAGAAATTTTCTAACGGGCAATACCCCGGTCTACAACTCTCGTACATGGGAGAAATTAAGAAGGAAACATACTTCTCTGGAATTGCACGGGCTAACCTTGGCCGAATACCATCGAGTACAACGAATCCCCAGAGGTCTGAGGGTACGTTTGGCCCCGACCCTATTCAGCGATAATGATGAGTTTAAGAGTACATTTATGCAAATTCTCAACAAATGTTCATTTGATTTAATGACTTTGACCATCTCATTCATACATAAAGAATTGGCTTCATTGTCGGAACAACTCACCAAGATTGAATCAGAATTGCGTACTGCGATGTCTCTGGAAGAGTTTAATAAATGTAAGGAGATGGCCGATGAAAGTATTAACAAGTATCGTTGTGAATTGGAGACCAGAAAACGCAGTAAATTTGATCGGGATATTGAGGATTATGAGAGGAACCAGGTGTACCGATGGCCACGTCCATACAACCGACGAGGTCGCAGCGACTATGGAAGCCATAGGAGAGAGATATCTGACAACTCTTCAGCCAATACAGATACCGATTCCTCATCCAATTTTTTACAAGCAGATCGCAGAGAACGGTCTACCACTCGGATGCAAACCAGGTCCCGCTACAACAGAGAAGAAAGCCACGACAGATATCGCAATACACGAGGCAACCGTGGCCGACCAAGGGAGACCTAGTTCATAATATCTCCAGGCGGGTCCTTTCACCGGATGAGGTAGGACTTTTTAACCGTGGTTTATCTTACTGTCCTAAAAGTCACCTAGATCCATTTCAGTTAGATCAAGATCTGTATCGCCTATTTCGCAATATTAGATGGAAGGTCCATTTTCTTCACAAACCATTTGTTCATAATGACATACCTGAAGGGAGACTAAGCAGTAAAAGTCTAGGACTGGTAATGAAATCTAAATCCGTCCCCCCTACCACTTATGTCCCTGTTGAGATGTTTGTACAGGAGGTTACCCGAGATGTGAAACGTTTGTTGAAACAAGTGGACTTTAAAGATCATGTACCTAACAATCTGTCCCCTCATGAAAGAGTGACATTACGGGAATTAACCAAACGGAATGATATTATTTGCAAACCTGCTGATAAAGGGGGTTCGGTAGTCATTATGGACCCCCAGGCTTATGAGAATGAGATCAGGCGACAATTGGATGACGACACAGTATACAAACCTCTACAATCAGATCCCACATGGAGTATTAGAAAGATCTTGGAGAGTATTGTGAAACCGGCATTTAAAGAAGGATTAATTTCACACGATTTATGCGAATTTTTGTTACCAACACATACCCGCATTCCGGTCTTGTATATACTCCCCAAGATCCATAAGGACAAACATTCCCCACCGGGACGCCCGATTGTATCGGGGAGGGATTCGATTTTTGTACCCACGGCCAGGTTACTGGATAAAGTACTATCACCCTTGGTTAAGGCCACCCCATCTTACATCAAGGACTCTGGTGACTTTCTGACTAAAATCAGGGACTTACCACAAATCCAGAATGAATATATCCTTGTCACTTGGGATGTAACAAGTCTATATACATCGATTCCTCATGTGGCTGGCATTGAGGCAGCGCTAAGCCTAATTAGGAAATGTCAGGAGTACTCAGAAGCTCAGATCATTTTTTTTGAGAAATTGTTTAGATTGATTTTGTACAATAACTATTTTCTCTTTAAGGACCGGTACTATGTGCAATTGACGGGGGTAGCCATGGGTTCTAATGTTGCCCCGCCATATGCCTGTTCATTTATGCATGATTTTGAGCAAAAACATATTTTTGTGAATGATCTGTTTCGGGAACATTGCGCCACCTGGTGGCGTTATATAGATGACATTTTTGTCATATGGCGGGGCAACATTGAATCACTCAAAATGTTTGATGAGATGATCAATAGTATTTCACCAGAGATCCAGTTCAAGATTCATATTGGTGGAGATTCGGTCCCCTTTCTAGATATACGGGCATATATAAAACAGGGACGGATTGAAACTGACATATACACGAAACCTACAGATAGGAATCAGCTATTGAGATATGACAGCTATCATCCCCCTCATGTCTTTAGTTCTATTATCAGAAGCCAGCTTCTCAGAGTGACGCGAATAGTGAGTGATACTACAGTTAAAAATGAAAGATTAGATGAAATGTGCTGCAAATTTAAGGAGCGGGGCTACCCAGAAAACATAATCCGACACGAATTAAATAAGATTTTGAATCCTATTGAAATTCCCAATAGGAAAAGATATTCAGTTGATAAACCTCGAATTCCATTTGTCTTCCAGTTTAACAGTTATAGCGAGAGGATCTTTAATGTATTAAGAAAACATTGGACGATATTGAAACGATCCTATCCTCATATAGAGGAGTTTCAGTTAACTCCGATGAAGGCATACCGGCGCAATAAAACCTTGCGCGACCTCTTAGTGCGATCCGAATTTAAACCAGAGAGGCAGGATGAGAAAAAGATGACCTTTCTTGGCAGTAAAAGAAAAGGCTGTTACCCCTGTCTCAATTGCATTCAATGCAATTTAGTTATCAAAGGGAATAATTTTTCTCATCCTAGGACTAATAAGAAAATAATCATTAACGGTTTTTACACCTGTCAGTCATCATATGTAATTTACATTCTCACATGCCCCTGTAATCTCCTTTACGTGGGGGAAACCACCCAAAGAATTAAAGACCGTATCGCACAACACCGTAGTACAATTAGACATCCTCAATCAAGTTTACCTGTATCGCGTCACTTCTCAGAAATGGGCCACAAAGACACAGATCTACGCTTTATGGTTTTAGAAGAGATTCCCCATGACAAAAGAGGGGGTGATAGGATTTTGAAACTAAAAAGACGTGAAGTTTGGTGGATCAACAAATTACAGTCCCTATACCCTGATGGTATGAACAGGGACTATGATTTGTTTCTGTTTGTTTAAAAATTTATAGTACAAGATTGATTAGAGGTATGACTATTTTTGAATATGTTATATTTTCTTTAGATTGATCACAAAAGGCTCCCGTTGGAAATACTAGATAGCAGAATATCAACTGGAATCCATAAAGAAACTTGAGACATGTATAGAAATAGCAACATATGTATATTCATGAGAAATATTTACAAAACACCGAGCTAATTAAATGAGATAATATAATTGGTTCATAAGTGATATGATGAGGATATTTGAGATGTAATATGATGAACCTATCTTGTAGATTATCCCCTATTGGGGAATTTAGGATGGTTTTAGGGTAGTAGGTTTATTTAATAGGGTTAAATTTGGAATGGTTTCAGGTGTTTTGTATAGGATAATTAATTATGTGACACAGGTGTGTATCAGACTGGGTGTGGATAAAGGAACACAGTGTGGTTTAGCCTTTCACACACAGCCTGAAAAGCCTGACGAAGAGCGAGTTGTGCTCGGAACTGTACAGTGGCTTGCTTGTATTTTGAAACAATTAATGGATTAACTTTTCAGTAAAAGGACACTTTTTGGCATCAAGCATCGTTCCATGTGTTTTTTCTATATATATATATATATATATATATATATATATATTCTGTACCGCAATAGTCCACTTGCCCCCTTTTTTCGGTGAGTTTGGGGTGGGGCCCATACTCCCTAATGATCTTCCTCACCTAATTTGGATGATGGTACATTCTACTGATCTATACCTTGTCTATTTGTTTGGTGAGGCCACACGCTTTCCTGGCTTCAAGCTGGTCATCCAGAAACCACAGTTTGTTGAAGCACCACAGCCTGGGTACATACACTTGCACTGCTGCTGCTTCTGATCTGAGAGATTTCTGGATCTTAAATTTCAAGATATTTTATTGGACAAAAGTAACATACAAATCAAAGATAATTATCCAAAGCAGAGTGAGAAATATCAAATCGTGGAATAGTCAAATAACTCTGCTATACAGTAAGTCAGCCACGGAAATATAGCATATGAACGAGATTTGCCAATGTTAGCAATAGATAAGCATAAATAAATCAATCATCAAAGACATCCATGTAAAGGGTCAGGACTGCCAGAGGTTGGTTACTGGGAGAGAAAATCATGAAGTCCTAGGGAGCTATTGTCAGAGCCCCCCCAGGGGGACCCAAACATCCCACCCCTTTGGGAACTTTCTGTGGGAATGTCTGAAGACCCCCCTGGAGCCCACGACCGAAACCTCCAAAGAGGGCTTTGCTCATCCAGTGGTGAGGAGCAATAGGTAGAGCCCTCCTGGACAAAAATCAACCTCCCCTCAGTTTGAGAATCTTACATCCCTGGGGGTGCCCCAGAAAGGAGAAAGAGAAAACATGTGAAAGGAAGAGAGTGAGACAAAGAAGGGGTCAATGAGGGGGGAAGAGGTTCCTTGATGCAATCTCCGTACCAGGGAGTAATGGAATGTTACAAAGTGTTGCCCATGGCTCCCGGGTGGCATTAAATCTCTCAATTTTATCATTAAGTTTACTAAACAACGGTGTTCAAGTGCCGCGCAACAAGGCACCAAAATGACCCCCCACTGCGCTTATGGACAAACTAAAATTATTAATACTGATGAATAGTGATATTTACAGCTGCCAACTAGTGTAAAGTAATTTGAATAAAGTGAACAATTTTCAATAGAAGTAGTGGCACTAAATAGCAAATACACAGGAGTAAAAGTGGGTCTATAAACAGGGTAAGTGTTAACCTTCTCTCTGCTAATGGTAGAAAAAAATTATATATATAAATGGTGATAATCCAATAAACCCTCCCCTTTGCGGGTAGGGATCAAAGTAATCACATAGTGATATAAATAAACAATTAAACATACAAATAGTGACAATAGTTCATGAAAAATCAGTGATAAAAATGTAACAAAAAAGAACTAAACATAAAAGATGGATGAAACCAAGTCCATGCAAAATATTTAGTGCCAGTAAAGTGGATGAAAAAAACTTTTCATGCAGTAAATTATCTTCCACCACACCATCCGTGATCGTGATCCACTCTTATGGAGCCACACTCACCGGAAAAACATTCCTTGCACTCTCATGCTCGGCCAATAAGCAGGAGTATAGCCACCCAGGGGCTAACCAAAGTAAATGAGACTGTATTGCAGCAGAAGGTGTCTTTCAGTCAGCAGCGCTTATCCATCATAACCACATGAAAGAAATGATAATACCTCTCATAGTGTGATAACGTATAAACATTTATTAAAAAGTGCTTGCAAATCTTCAATCATTGTACTCACATAAATAAGTTAAAAACCAAGCATGAACAAGTAATGTTATGGCTGTGGTGTTGAATAGTGGTCATGGCGGACCCAGGATGCAGTGTTAACCTCACCCTTATCCCCTCATTGGATCCTCATCAGCGCAAGGAGATTGCCGCTGACCCACGGATTACACTAACAGCTCAGCACAACACGTCACAAGTAGATCTTGGATGATAGGTTGCCGTACAGCCCCGCCTCCGACATGTTTCGTCATGTTTGACTTCTTCACAGGATTGGCTGTATGACACAGCAACCCTCCCTTTTATATCCTAATGTCAGTTGCTGACGAAAGTGAAACTAGAGCGCATGCGCGCATCCCGTGTCCCCGTAAGCACAATGCAATGGGTTTTTATACACAAAAAACTCCGAAATACATTTAATGAACTCATAATGCTGAATTCCAAATGATTAAACAACATTGTGTGATATGGCTTCTGCAACACTAAAAACCACCCAATAAACAATGCAGTAGTAACCACAAATAGTGTATCAATGGGGAAAACATACTTCGCATTAGATAAACGTTTGAATAGCGGTATTCAATGATAAAACACCATTATATAGACTGTAATGTTTAACCTACAGCCAAGATTAAGTAGTATTTAACATTTGGATAGCGGTATTGTAAGATAAAAGACTTTGTATAGACTGAATTGTTTAGCCTACAGCTAAGATTAAATTGGCCTAAAATACTACTGAACCTAATAAGAGAAAATAAAATAAAAGTAAAAATAAAAATAAATATGAAAATAAAGATAAAAATATAAAAATAAAAATATTTGGTTTGTTGGTTTTAGGAATACTTTAGTAATAAGTCTAGTGTCAGATTTCTTAATGGTTAAATCCAGAAAATGTACCTGCGGATCACTAATAACCTGGTCTAACACAATGTTGTTCGTGTTATTATTGAGATGTTGTAAAAATTGGATGACGGATTCCTTAGATCCTTCCCATATAAACAGGAGATCATCAATGAATCTCCGATATAATTTTAATTGAGGTCTGTACTGGTTAAACACATGGCGATCTTCCCATTCCGCCATAAACAGGTTGGCAAGGCTGGGAGCAAATTTTAGCTCCCATAGCCACGTCAACCTGCTGGGAATAGAAATAGTCATGGTACCAAAAATAATTATGTGCCATGCAAAAATCAAGTGCCTTCCCCAGAAAGCTCTTTTGTGTATGTGGGATATCATCCCGTTTACTTAAGGCCCAATTAAGAGCCAGGAGGGCATCATCATGTTGTATGATGGTATAAAGTGACCGAACATCGGTCACACCACCTGTCTATGGTGCTGTCAGTGAAAAACACCACTGTTTTATAAAAAATAATTTTTTATATATTTCTTTCGATCTATTTTGTCATTATTTTTACATTTATTTTTATTTTTATTTATATTTATTTTTATTTTTAGATTTTCATATTTATTTTTATTTTTACTTTTATTTTATTTTCTCTTATTAGGTTCAGTAGTATTTTAGGCCAATTTAATCTTAGCTGCAGGCTAAACAATTCAGTCTATACAAAGTCATTTATCTTACAATACCGCTATCCAAACATTAAATACTACTTACTCTTGGCTGTAGGCTAAACATTACAGTCTATATAATGGTGTTTTATCATCGAATATCGCTATTCAAACGTTTATCTAATGCGAAGTATGTTTTCCCCATTGATACACTATTTGTGGTTACTACTGCATTGTTTATTGGGTGGTTTTTAGTGTTGCAGAAGCCCATATCACACAATGTTGTTCAATCATTTGGAATTCAGCATTATGAGTTCATTAAATGTATTTCGGAGTTTTTTGTTTATAAAAACCCGTTGCATTGTGCTTACGGGGACACGGGATGCGCGCATGCGCTCTAGTTTCACTTTCGTCAGCAACTGACATTAGGGTATAAAAGGGAGGGTTGCCGTGCCGTACAGCCAATCCCGTGTTGTGCTGAGCTGTTAGTGTAATCCGTGGGTTGGCGGCAATCTCCTCGCGCTGATGAGGATCCAACGAGGGGATAAGGGTGAGGTTAACACTGCATCCCGGGTCCGCCATGACCACTATTCAACACCACAACCATAACATTACTTGTTCATGCTTGGTTTTTAACTTATTTATGTGAGTACAATGATTAAAGATTTGCAAGCACTTTTTAATAAATGTTTATACGTTATCACACTATGGGAGGTATTATCATTTCTTTAATGTGGTTATGATGGATAAGTGCTGCTGACTGAAGGACACCTTCTGCTGCAATGCAGTGTCATTTACTTTGGTTAGTCCCTGGGTGGCTATACTCCTGCTTATTGGCCGAGCATGAGTGTGCAAGGCATGTTTTTCTGGTGAGTGCGGCTCCATAAGAGTGGATCACGATTACGGATGGTGTGGTGGAAGATAATTTACTGCATTAAAAGTTTTTTTCATCCACTTTACTGGCACTAAATATTTTGCATGGACTTGGTTTCATCCATTTTTTATGTTTAGTTCTTTTTTGTTACATTTTTTTATCACTGATTTTTCATGAACTATTGTCAATATTCGTATGTTTAATTGTTTATTTATATCACTATGTGATTACTTTGATCCCTACCTGCAAAGGGGAGGGTTTATTGGATTATCACTATATATATATATATATATATATATATATATATATATATATATATATATATATATATCATTTTTTTCTAGCATTAGCAGAGAGAAGGTTAACACTTACCCTGTTTATAGACCCACTTTTGCTCCCTTGTATTTGCTATTTAGCGCCACTACTTCTATTGAAGATTGTTCACTTTATCATTAAGTTTAGCTACTATGTGTTCTTGGGCCATAATCCATGAGATTTTCCTCTGCTAGGGAGCTAATGATGTGAAAAATGTTCTGCCAAAAGGATCTAATGCGGGGGAAGGTCCACCAAATATGGATCATAGAGCCTTCCAACTCACAGCCTCTGAAGCAATGTGGCGAGGTCCCTGGGTATATCAATGCTAAACTGGAAGGAACGTAATACCACCTGGTCAGAACTTTTAGGCTAGCTTCAATTAATGATATATTGCAGATACCTTTGAAGGAGCGTTTCGAGACCTGGAACCATTCAGAAGCATTCCAAGTGCTGCCCGTGTCCTCCTCCCAGGCCCGAGCATAGGACGGTTTGTCCAGATTCGTTTCAAGGGCTGCGTATATCAGGGAAATGCCTCCCCTCCTGTCCATAGTGTTGGAGCACCAATGCTCATAAGGGGTTATAGAGGGAGGATCCCTCGTGTTAGTCCAGATGGTGTTCAGAAAATGGGAGATTTGTGAGAATCTGAACCATTCCGTGTCTGGCATGTCCAGGCTCTTTCTGCAATGGGACAGGGTAAGCAGGCTTGCTGGTGAAAGGAAGTGGCCTATGCGATAAAGGTCCTTGTCTGTCCACCAGTGGAACACTTTTATGTTGAGTCACGGAGAGAAGTTTGGGTTATTGAATAGATGAGCTAGTGGTTTCAGAGGGGAAATCAGGAAATGATTTGTATAAAGCTTGGAGATTAAGGCAACTGAGTGGGATAGAGTGGGGGCCATTATGGCCGGCCTACTTTTGGGGTCAGACCATAAAAGATAGTCAACAGTATTAAGGAGGGCGGCTTTCCTTTCCATAGAATGCCAATCAGGTTTTGGACTCCTGGAGAAGACCATCGAAATTTGTGACAGTTGTGCTGCCTGATAGTAACCCCACAGATCTGGTAACCCCAAACCGCCTTGTGACTTTAGGCGCAAAAGAGTTCTAGTTGGGCACCTGTACCCCTTGTTTCCCCACACAAAGCGTATTATTTCTGATTGAAACTTGCTGAGAAATTGCTTCTTGATTGGGACTGGGAGGGAGCGAAAAAGATATAGGAGGCGGGGGAGAAGCGTCATCTTCACTGCATGCACCCTACCTAGCCAGGACAGACCACATCTAGACCACTTGACCAACTCCTCTCTGCATTTGAGAATCATAGGAGGATAATTAGCTTTAAAGAGGTTGTTAATGTCTGGTGTTAGTTTTATCCCTAGATAAGGAATTACAGCTGGGGCCCATGAAAAGTCAAAGTTTTTAGAAAGGCGTGCAAGTAGATCGCTAGGAACAGTTATGTTTAAAGCCAATGACTTATTCATATTGACAGAGATCTCAGTGAACTCCTTCAAAGTCCTGTAGACCATAGGCGTGGAAATTAAAGGGGAGGTTATAAAAAGGAGGAGGTCATCGGCATAGAGCGCACATTTATGTTCCTGATCCCCACATGTAACCCCTTTAATGCCAGGATTTGATCTAATCGTTATGGTTAGCATTTCGATAGCTATTGCTAAAAGGAGGGGGGAGAGAGGGCATCCCTGTCTGGTATCCCTACTGATATTGAAAGAGGCTGAGAATCTGCCCATCAGGCGCACCTGAGCTGTTGGGTTAGAGTAGAGTGAATGGATTAAGTTAAAAAAAATATGTGCCAAATCCCCACCTCCGGAGGATAGCAGACAGGTATGCCCAATCTACAGAATCAAAGGCTTTGTGTAGATCAATCGAGAGAAGAAAACCTTTCTGAGGGGGTCCTCCATCCCACTGGGACTTCAGGAGGGAAATTACGTTGATGGTCCGATGAATCTGGTCTGGGCCCTGTCTCCCAGGGATAAAACCCACCTGGTCTCTATATATATATATGAAGGGATGAAACTAGTGACTCTATTTGCCAGCATCTTTGTCATAATTTTGATGTTGTTATTTATCAGTGAAATAGGACGGTTATTGCCCACCTCGCTCGCGTCTTTGCCCGGTTTAGGTATAACCGAGATGTATGCTGAGTTTAGATCCTCGCTGAGGTGTGTTCCCTCCCTAAGTGCATTGAAGTGTCTTGTCAAGTGTGGGGCCAAACAGGGGCCAAACTTTTTATAGTACCCATTGGAGAAGCCATCTGGGCCTGGCGAGGAACCCTCCTTCAGTGATTTGATCACGTCCAGTACCTCCGAGTGGGTGAAGGGGTCCTCAAGGAGGTCCCTGTGTTCAGCCGACAGAGTAGGTAATGGTAGGAAATCTAGGAAGGTATTCCGAGTCAGACGGGAGGACACAAGATTCGGTTTGTAAAGGAGTAAAATTGATGGAAAGCTGCCACGATCTTGGCAGGGTTCTGGGTCAGATCCCCTGAAGGTACCCTAATTTTCGGGAATGCCAAGGAGCAGGGTTTGGGGCTCAGTTTGACCACCTGAGGTGTCTGAGGTGTCTTTCAGCAGCTGTAGTCAAGTTTAGATTAAGGAGGGCCCTGGCTTTATCTAAATTTGCTAAGGATTCGGGTGTGGGGTGTTGTTTGTGTGCTTTCGCAGAATTACGGAAGTCCTCTGATAACCTAATTGTGTCTGTTCTATGTTCCGATTTAAGTTTAGACGACAGTTGGATCAATTTCCCCCTAATTACGGTCTTGTGAGCTGCCCAAACAGTTACAGGTGAGACATCGTTTGTCGTGTTTATTTGAAAATAGTCTTTGATGGCCTCTTCCAGTAAGGAACATTGTACAGGATCACTCAGGAAGGATTGCTGCAGGCACCAGCGAGGGGGACCTCTGGAACCCGCAGACCTCTGTGTGGTCAAAGTCACCATTGAGTGGTCGGACAAGGGAGTATCAATTATCCTGGAGCCCCTAATCAGGGGGATTGAGGAGGGACGCGTGAAAATTTGGTCTATCCTGGCAAAGGAATTATGAGAGGCAGAAAAGTGGGTGTAATCTTTAACGTGTGGGTTAGTCTCTCTCCAAATATCAATCAGTCCTGCCTCACGAAGCAACTTCGCAATTTTAACGCTCTGTCTGGAGGGGCGCCTAGGTATTGGTTTCCCTCTTGCAGATTTATCAAGAGAGAAGTCGAAGGCCCTATTGGAGTCCCCGCATAAAAAAACAGTGCCTTTTAGGTGAGGTGGTAATTTGCGTAATAGGGAATCAAAAAAGGTTTTCTGCCCCTTATTAGGGGAGTATTATGAGACAAAGGTATAAAGTTCCCCATCTATGTGGCCAGAAACCAGGACATACTGACCCAGTGGGTCAATTATTACCTCCGATAGGTTAATGTGTTTGGCAAAGCAGATAGCCATCCCTTTAGTTTTGTTAGCTGCGGAAGCCAGAAAGAATTGGGGGAAGCGTTGGTGTAGGAAAGTGGGCTTATATGATGATGGAAAGTGGGTCTCTTGAATGAAGAGAATGTCTGAAAATTCATGGAATGGTACAATTGAAATAGTTTCCTACGTTTTACGGGTGAATTGAGACCCTGAGCATTGTGGGATATGATTTTGAGGATGGGGGGGAGCAGTGTGGATTAGCCATGGACCAGAGGGGGTGGTCCTATAAATGAGATCTGTATCTTACTTCTACTGAACGAGGAGATCATGTTAAGCAGCCCTTTTGACATTTGAGCCAAATAGTTTGGACCTGTGGAGGGAGACCCCAAACGCACCCGGAACCTGGGAACACTCAGATGAGCAGAGACAAGGGGAGAGAAGAGAGGAATGAAAAAAGAAAAGAAGAGAAAGAAAAACGTTACATAGACCTTAATTAAAGGATTGTCAGTCAAATATAGCCCGTGGAAACAATAAACCTGGTGATCCCCAGACCCCTTCCCACCCCTGGGATTAAGTGAACTAGCCACTTCGTACCCCTATTCCTGAGAGGACCGGAGAACCCCTACTCTAGGGAAACCAGGAAAGAAACCAGGAGCACCAACTGTGTTCCTGGTTCCCACTGGAGGAGTACTGGGTCCACCACAGCCCCGACACCTTAAAAAACTTCAACTGAAGGCTATCCTAGAGCCCGTAATAACTGACATGCAGAACGTCCCAATCTAAACTAACAACTGTATGCCGTTTGTATCACTGATTGCCCCAAACAGAGCCCAATAGTCGCCCAGTGCTCCAGCCAATGAGGATAGGGGCCTAGGGGAGCAGATAGGCTCCGTCCGGGGTGAGTTCAGAGGCCTTGGAGACAAGGCTGGAGATGACCCCCCTGAGGTTTGTGGGTCTATCCTTCCACGCCGCCTGTGATGCCAACTACACCGACCGCATAGAGGGGTATGCAAGAGAAAAAACCTGGAAAAACTTTAAACCACTTAAACCCTGAGAGCTGTTAATTCTCCCTCAGGGGGTGAGAACTCAAAGCCTGACCATAAGGTCAAAGACGTGTGAAGATATGTATAACCATTTAAACTAGATAACTGTTCGTTGGAGCTCACAGAATGTAGGTACGACACGTGTGTTAGCTTGATATACACTGCGCATGCATGAAACTCCACCCGCGTCGCCCGCCCATGACTTTCTTTCTAATCTATTCCCCTTCTCTTTTGGCACACAGTAGGAGTGACATGGCGGAGACACAGCAGGTGTGTGTTAATTCCAGTAACGAGGAGGAGGAAAGCCTGGAGCCAGAAACGTCCCGATCCCGGAGGAGAAGATTTAAGGCCTCAAATATGGCCTTTGTAGAGATGGTGGAGATGGTGGACATCTTGAGGAGGAACGACTATGATGGGAAGCATGGACCGTACCTAAACCCAAATGTGAGAAAGGCCAAGATCATGACTAGGGATGAGCCGAACACCCCCCTGTTTGGTTCGCACCAGAACATGCGAACAGAAAAAAAGTTTGTTTGAACACGCGAACACCGTTAAAGTCTATGGGACACGAACATGAATAATCAAAAGTGCTAATTTTAAAGGCTTATATGCAAGTTATTGTCATAAAAAGTGTTTGGGGACCTGGGTCCTGCCCCAGGGGACATGGATCAATGCAAAAAAAAAAGTTCTAAAAACGGCCGTTTTTTTCGGGAGCAGTGATTTTAATAATGCTTAAAGTGAAACAATAAAAGTGTAATATCCCTTTAAATTTTGTACCTGGGGGGTGTCTATAGTATGCCTGTAAAGGGGCACATGTTTCCCGTGTTTAGAACAGTCTGACAGCAAAATTACATTTCAAAGGAAAAAAAGTCATTTAAAACTACTAGCGGCTATTGCATTGCCGGTCCGACAATACACATAGAAGTTCATTGATAAAAACAGCATGGGAATTCCCCACAGGGGAACCCCGAACCAAAATTAAAAAAAAAAAATGACGTGGGGGGTCCCCCTAAATTCTGGTATGGATTTTAAGGGGAAACCCGCGCCAAAATTAAAAAAGAAAAACGGCATGAGGTCCCCCCAAAAATCAATACCAGACCCTTATCTGAGCACGCAACTTGGCAGGCCGCAGGAAAAGAGGGGGGATGAGAGAGCGCCCCCCCTCCTGAACCGTACCAGGCCACATGCCCTCAACATTGGGAGGGTGCTTTGGGGTAGACCCCCAAAACACTTTGTCCCCATGTTGATGAGGACAAGGGCCTCATCCCCACAACCCTGGCCGGTAGTTGTGGGGGTCTGCGGGTGGGAGGCTTATCGGAATCTGAAATCCCCCTTTAACAAGGGGACCCCCAGATCCCGCCCCCCCCGTGTGAAATGGTAAGGGGGTACAAAAGTACCCCTACCATTTCACTAAAAAACTGTCAAAAACGTTAAAAATGACAAGAGACAGTTTTTGACAATTCCTTTATTTAAATGCTTCTTCTTTCTTCTTTCTTCTATCTTCTATCTTCCTTCATCTTCTTCTTCTTCTGGTTCTTCTGGTTCTTCCTCTGGTGTTCTCGTCCAGCATCTCCTCTGTGGCGTCTTGTTCCCTTATTCTCCTCGGGCTGCTCCGAATCCACGGCATGGAGGGAGGCTCCCACTCTTCTCTTCATCTTCTTCTCTTCTTCATCTTCTTTTCTTCTTCATCTTCTTTTCTTCTTCATCTTCTTCTCTTCTTCATCTTCTTCTCCGGGCCGTTCCGCATCCATGCTGGCATGGAGGGAGGCTGCCACTGTGTGACGTGTCTCCTCTTCTGGCGGTTCTTAAATAATGGGGGTGGGGCCACCCGGTGACCCCGCCCCCCTCTGACGCACGGTGACTTGACCGGACTTCCCTGTGACGTCACGGGGCATGCCACAGGGAAGTCCCATCATGTCCCGTGCACCCCCCATTATTTAAGAACCAACAGAAGAGGAGACGCATCACACATCGGGAGTCTCCCCCCATGCCAGCATGGATGCGGAGCGGCCCAGAGAAGATGAAGAAGAGAAGAAGATGAAGAAGAGAAGAAGATGAAGAAGATGAAGAGAAGAGCGGGAGCCTCCCTCCATGCCATGGATGCGGAGCGGCCCGAGGAGAAGAAGGGAAGAAGAAGCCGCGGAGGAGATGCTGGACGAGAACACTGGAGGAAGAACCAGAAGAACCAGAAGAAGAAGAAGATGAAGGAAGATAGAAGAAAGAAGAAAGAAGCATTTAAATAAAGGAATTGTCAAAAACTGTCTCTTGTCATTTTTGACAGTTTTTTAGTGAAATGGTAGGGGTACTTTTGTACCCCCTTACCATTTCACACAGGGGGGAGGGCTGGGATCTGGGGGTCCCTTTGTTAAAGGGGGCTTCCAGATTCCAATAAGCCCCCCGCACGCAGACCCCCACAACCACCGGCCAGGGTTGTGGGGATGAGGCCCTTGTCCTCATTAACATGGGGACAAGGTGTTTTGGGGGGCTACCCCAAAGCACCCTCCCAATGTTGAGGGCATGTGACCTGGTACGGTTCAGGAGGGGGGGCGCTCTCTCGTCCCCCATGCTTTTCCTGCGGCCTGCCAGGTTGCGTGCTTGGATAAGAGTCTGGTATGGATTTTTGGGGGGCCCCACGCCGTATTTTTAAACATTTTGGCACAGGGTTCCCCTTAATATTCATATCAGACCTGAAGGGTCTGGTATGGAATTTAGGGGGACCCCCACGTCATTTTTTTTTTAAATTTTGGCCGGCGTTCCCCTTAATATCCATACCAGACCTGAAGGGCCTGGTATGGAATTTAGGGGGAACCACCACGTCATTTTTTTTTACATTTTGGCCGGGGTTCCCCTTAATATCCATATCAGACCTGAAGGGCCTGGTATGGAATTTAGGGGGACCCCCACGTCATTTTTTTTTTTTTATTTTGGTTCGGGGTTCCCCTGTGGGGAATTCCCATGCCATTTTTATCAATGAACTTCTATGTGTATTGTCGGACCGGCAATGCAATAGCCGCGAGTAGTTTTAAATGACCTTTTTTCCTTTGAAATGTCATTTTGCTGTCAGACTGTTCTAAACACGGGAAACATGTGCCCCTTTACAGGCATATTATAGACACCCCCCAGGTACGAAATTTAAAGGGATATTACACTTTTATTGTTTCACTTTAAGCATTATTAAAATCACTGCTCCCGAAAAAACGCCCGTTTTTAAAACTTTTTTTTGCATTGATCCATGTCCCCTGGGGCAGGACCCAGGTCCCCAAACATTTTTTATGAGAATAACTTGCATATAAGCCTTTAAAATTAGCACTTTTGATTTCTCCCATAGACTTTTAAAGGGTGTTCCGCAGCATTCGAATTTGCCGCGAACACCCCAAATTGTTCGCTGTTCCGCGAACTTGCGAACAGCCGATGTTCAAATCGAACATGAGTTCGACTCGAACTTAAAGCTCATCCCTAATCATGATTAAAGTTGTGAAGAGTCTGCACAGGAATTTTGGGGTACGACGATCCAAGGAGCAATTGAGGAAACGCTGGTCAGACCTGAAGCTGAGGGAGCAGGATCAGTATAGAAGGATCAAGAAAGTGCTTCAAAAAGTAAGTAGTTGTCGTGTGTTCCGATTATTATTATTACTTGCATGCTGCTCCATGTGCTTTTCTTTACTGTTGTACAGTTTAAAATGGCGACTTTCATGTTCGTGGGCACAGTAATTGGTCATTGTAAACATTGTTCGCTCATTAAATATGATGTTTTGGGCAGATATAGGTTAAATACATTTGGTCATGCCTATTTGTATAAAAATATGTTTTGTACATTGCTGTCTAGATGTGTTTGTAACTAGAATGAAATGCAAGCTTGATTTCGTGTAATGTAAAAAGAGGACACTCAGGAGCTGTTTACACATCTGGACTCAGGAGCACTAGTGTGGGACACAAGAACAAACTTTTTAGGGTGTCCCACATAGGTACTCCAGTGGATACTTGGGGTGTCTGCATGTGTGAAACTTATCACAAAAAGGTAAGTATTCCAGCTTTGGTAAGGTGAAAAATCATGTCTTCAGCTTGGAACTCACAATTGTACCCCACTTCCAAGCAATGTTTCATATTCCTATTTCTGGACTCAAATATCTTTGTGCTAAGTATACCTTTTGTTTCATTGTCATATGGGAGCAAAGACTCAGAGGACACCAGGAACCCCACACCTCAGAAAGAAGGGGAACTCAGCACCACACCACACCCCGAGGATCTGGAGGAAGGAGAGGTGGAGGAAGTGTGCGAAATTGAAATTGTCACCACAACAGGTGAGTGTCTGACACCCCAGCTTCAGGTAATATATGTATGCCTGCATATTTATAATACATGTTTTTACTAAAATTTTTAGTTGATGTGCTGGTTGCGGAAGAGCAAGCTCAACATTTCACAAGTTCAAGTGCATAAATCCTAATCCAGGACATCATGGTGTGAAATTGTGAAATAGACATCATAAGGAATAAACTCAATGTTCTTGAACAACAAATGAAGAACATGATTGATGTGTTGGGGAGAATCTAAATATCTTCAAAATGCCACCATTTTAACTTTTTTTGTTCTAAACAAAAATATTTTTTGTACATTTTAAAAGCCAAATTTTGAAGATGCAGACGGTGTGCCAACATGTGCTATCTGCTATCAGGGGATATCAATGCACGCGTTTTGGGGGTGCAACCCCTTCCTTGTAACTCTAGTAGGTGAGAGGAAGGAGTTGCACCCCCAAAACACGTCCATTGATCCTCCATGATTGCAGATAGCACATGTTGACATTAGGCATGGGATCAGGAGGGAAATACCCATTTTGACTCCCAAATTGTGCGCATCTTCAAAATTTGGCTTTTAAAGGGGTGACATCACCCCATCTGATGAAGGCAAGATCAACACATTTTGGACATACTATAATGTCTGATATTGCCTTCAGTTTTTCTACATTGAACTTTGTAAGTTCCAAAGTTGTGTATGTTATGTTTTGAAAGCATGTTTCATGCTGTTTATACCAAAAAAAAAAATTGTAAAAAACTTGAGAAAAAAAACATGTTTTATTTTACACAAAAATTTTATAACGCACACGTGAATGTGCACAGAGTAAAAACTTTGATAACCAACAATGTGTGGCTTCTTCTTTCAATGCTCAATCCCAGTTTTAAGTAATTTTGTGTTTACAGTGACAATGGGGCTTATTTACTAAAGGAAAATCCACTTGGCACTACAAGTGCACTAGGAGAACCTATAGAAGACAGATAAAAAGATACACAAGCAATAAATAAAATTCAAGATTTTATCAGATAATTTTTATTTTATTAAAAAATTATTTAGACATTATCTGGCATAGCAATGGCCCCCAACCCATAAAATAATTGACATATTTCTGGTGAACTTCACGGGCGCTTTGGGGTGCCAAGCCAAGACAGCCAGTATCCAGGCCCGTCAGGGGATTAGCAGGAAGTCCGGCCTCAGGCCCAACCGAGGCAAGATCATTTTGGGCATTTTTCTGTAAATAATTGTGCAATATGCAGCAGGATAATATGATGTGGTTAATTTTGTAGTCCGCCATATGTATTGCTGTCAGAAACAGGTGGAACCTGCTGGGCATTATCCCGAAGGCATTCTCAACGATTCTTTGGGCTCTGGCCAGCCGGAAGTTAAAAACCCTCCTCGATACTTCCGGTTCCGGCGCCACATGAGGAGGAGGTAGATAGCTCCAGCTCCCGCAGCGCTCCTCAATAATCTGCCTTCCAAGCCGGCTACAGCTCTGAGGAGACCCCCCCCCGCACTACTGACACATAGCGGGCTCCCATGGATTGCTTTGTGGAGCGATCGTACGCCCGGGCGGTGACATCCACGATCCCCACCGGAGGAGACACAGCGGCGGACACAGCCAAGATGGCGGCCGCCCCAGGCATGGCGGAGCAGGCACACACGCAGCCTCAGCAGCAGCCACAGCCCCCCTCAGCTCCAGACATGACAGGTATGGACCCTACCTCCCCTGCTGGAATTGCACAAGCAGTAGTTACACTGCTGGGCCCCACTCTCACAGCTACTGTTGATGCAGCAGTCCATAGAGGGTTAGAGCAGCTGCACATTGACTTACAAGCACAGGCACAGAGAATCAATCAGGTGGAGGATAGGATATCCTCCCTGGAAGATGAACTCACAGCCTCATCTGCAGCAGTGGCACGTCTCACAGCTATTAACAGGGACATTTGGGACAAACTCGACGATCTCGAAAATCGTTCGAGGAGAAACAATTTACGCATCATTGGTTTGCCTGAATCTGTATCCACACCACAGCTAACAAATATATGCGCAAAAATCATCCCAGAACAACTGGGCCTTCGCATACCCTGCACTATTGAACGCGCGCACCGCATAGGTCAATTCTCAGAGGCCCGGGCCAAACCCCGCCATGTTATTGTAAAGTACCTCAATTACGCGGACAAGAATGCCATAATGCAAAAGTTTCGCCGTTCACGTTCTTTAATGGTCGATGACGCTAAACTCCTACTCTTCGCAGATTATTCCATGGAGGTGATGAAACAACGTAAAGCGTTTTCATCGATCTGCTCCACCCTTCATCATAACCAAATCTGGTTCTCCTTAGCCTACCCCGCTATCCTCCGCATCCAAAAGCATGAAGGAGAACACCTCACGTTCCACACACCTGAGGAGGCAGAACATTATCTCACCACCCGAGGAAATGAAATGGAGCATAGCAACACTGAAGAAAACTCACCATCGTCATCGCCATCGACAGCAAAGGCACCACCCAGACATCAACGCAGTCCCACTAAACCTCCATACAAGCGCAGCCGCTTCACCAACCAGGAGGACCGCTCTCAAAATCGCTGAAGGACTCCAGGAACCTTAAATAACCAATCGTGTTTCCACGGATGGGTAATATTACCCCCCATTACCTCTAACCTGGTCTCTCCTTACTATACTTGTTAGCCTGTTTGTTTGTAAAGTTACATACGGTTGCTTTTAATCATTAGCTCAAGGTCTTGATATAATGCTTCCCAGCCTGATTTACAACCCCCCAGCATCCACATTCTGTCTGCCCAAAGGGTCAACCTACTAACTTAGGTGATGTTCACGGCTATTGACCCCTCACTGGTCAGACCCTTTGACTAAGGCCCCTTTTATTTTTCTTAGCCGAGCCTACTTTATGGCATGGATACAAGCGGCCATCTCCCTGACCCTCCTTCCCTTGTCTAACCCCTTCCACCAACCCCTACCTACCCCCCTCCCTCCCCTCCTTCCCCCCCTTCCCCCCCTCTCTTCCTTCCTTCCCCCACTCCTCTTAGCCAACATCATGCTCATATGTGAGGAGCTAGCGGGTCGCTGAGAGGCATTATGGCTAGTGGAAACCCATGTGGAAAAAAGTGAAGTACACTGTTTGTAGTTTGTTTTGTTTTAACTGAAACGATGTCTTATTACAGATCATTTTTTAATTGCTTAATAGCTATGCAATTCATGTTTGCCTTATTAGTACCTTTCCTTTTATGTGACCTACAACATTCGGGTGATTCCAGTATGGTTGACACTGTACTTATCAGGAGGCTCCCTGACAAGCCTCCCACTCACTATCATTATTATCTCCAGCCATGTCTCTCTCAACTGACGGGAATCACCTGAAATTTATTTCATGGAATGTTAAGGGGCTCCGATCCCCAAATAAACGTATGTCCATTCTCAGACATTTACAACGTCTCCGGGCAGATGTGGCTCTATTACAGGAGACACACCTGTCCGCAGACGACTTAGCACGCCTTTAGAAAATGTGGGTGGGATCTGTGTACGGATCTCCTGCCATGGGCCGCAAAGCTGGTGTAGCTATTTTAATACATAAAAACCTATGACACTCTATCAGAGAGGTGAGGGCTGACTCCCTAGGCCGCAAACTGACTTTACATATGACCATAGGAGACAAAGCGGTGGCTATCACCAATATCTATGCTCCCAACTCTCCAGACGTTTCCTTCTTCCAAGACATGGTACAATGGGTTCTTACTGCCCCTGAGGTTTTACATTTAGTGGGCGGGGACTTCAATGCTGTCATGTCTACACTGGCAGATCGCACATATCGCCCTACGCAAAGGACACGTTCCGATACCCCCCATGCACCAGTCTCTACCCCCTTAGCGCACTCCATTGACTCTATGCATTTTGTCGACATCTGGCGCCTGAGGCATCCAACGGACAGAGTATATCTTTTTTCTCGCCCCCACATAATACCTTCTCTCGTATAGACTACTTTTTCGCTTCCCCAGCCCTAGTCTCTGTAACAAACACCCCAGACATTTATGATGCCAGAATCTCAGACCATAGCCCCATTGCAGTTCATATGACTCAGACCACGCCCTCAACTCCTTCCCCTACCTGGCGTTTCCCTTCATATTTGGCGGATAATGAGGACTTCCAACACGTCTTGCACCAAACATGGGAAGAATATATCTCCACAAATGGAGCACATATATCTGACCCAAACCTCTTTTGGGAAGCAGGTAAAGCCTTCCTGCGGGGTAAAATCATCTCCTACACTGTTCAATTTAAAAAGCACACCTGACAACAATATATGAGAACAAGTGAAGCCTTACGTGTAGCCCATGAAAAACTAACACTAAACCGCACTTTAGCTAACATACAAGAATGGAGGCAAGCCAAGTGCGCCTTTGAGCTCTGGGCAGAGCATCACGAAGCTGCTAAAACTTCATACTCTACTCTGCACTTTCACAGGTTTGGCAACAAGGCAGGCAGATTGCTTGCTAGATTATGTTCAGGACCAGGACGTCCTACACATATCCCAACCTTGAGAAATGCCTCCGGCTCACTAGTTACCTCGCCTGCCGAAGTCAGCAAATTACTTGCAGACTATTATACGGATTTGTACCGAGCAGACCCAGCAGATCAAATTGCCACGGAAGCTCTGTTAGCCAAGATCCGTCTGCCCAGACTTCAAACGACGCAACTGGAGGCACTAAACGCACCTATCACTTTAGAAGACATACAACACAGGATCAAATCTATGGCCTCTGCTAAAGCTCCAGGTCCCGACGGATTCACTGCGGAATTCTTCAAACTAACGACTGACTTTATTCCCCACACCCTGAAGCATGTCTATTCAGCCATGTGGGACGGAGGTCCATACCTCCCCACAGGAACACAGGCCCATATCAAATTAATTTCCAAAAAAGGGAAAGATCCCCTACTCCCAGGCTCCTACCGTCCAATCTCGTTAATAAATGTGGATGTAAAAATCCTATCTAAAATAGTAGCGTCACGCTTAGCTCTCTTGCTTCCGTCCCTCCTACACCCAGCCCAATCTGGCTTTGTCTCAGGACGATCAGCTACATTAAACATCCGTAAGGTCTTAATGGCTGTAGAATATGCTAAAACCCACCCCGATCAAGACGTCGCAATCATGTCCCTAGACGCGGAAAAAGCCTTTGACAACATTGGTTTCTCATGGCTTTTCACGGTAATGGAAAAATTTGGCTTTTCAGGTCAAATTACAACTTTCCTATCACAAATGTATGCTTCACCAACGGCACGCCTTGTCACCCCGGACTTCATTTCAGACACCATCCCCTTAGCGAAAGGAACGCGACAGGGCTGCCCCCTATCCCCGTTGTTATTCAACATTGCGATTGAACCTTTATCTAGAATCCTCAATTCAACCGAGGGAGTTAGTGGCATCACTATGGGAAACCAAACACTCCGCTCTGCACTATTTGCGGACGATATTTTATTGTTTTCTACTGACCCCGTATCAGACTTTGATAGACTTAAACAACTCTTTGCGGCCTTCCGACTCTGCTCTGGCTTTCGTATAAACTTTGATAAGAGTGAAATCTTAGCATTACACCCACGCCTATCTACTAAATGGGCACACATGTCCCCGCTGACTATTGCATCTCAATATATTACATACTTAGGAATAAACATAGGACGTGACTCATCCTCTTTATATGTACTTAACTACCCTCCCTTGGTTACCAAAATAGTCAGGGAATTGGAGGCTTGGGGTGCCCTTCCCCTCTCGCTCTTTGGGAGATGCCACCTTTTTAAAATGGTCTCATTTGCACGCCTGCTATATCCCATGCAGACCATACCTCTATTACTGAGGCACTTAGATGTACAAAAACTTCAGAAGGCACTGACAGCTTTCCTATGGTCTAGCAAAAAACCACGCATTGCGCTTCAAAAATTATGTCTCCCGAAGGGCGAGGGCAGGGCAGGACTCCCCAACATTCGTTTTTATAACCTAGCCTGCTTACTCAGACAGGGCCTAGATTGGTTGACAGGGGGTTCCAAATGTTCCAACCACGACCTAGAAGACTCTATGGCTTCCCCATACAATCTTACAGGCATCCTCCACTCTAATCCTAACAACCTGCCACATCACCTCAAAACTAGCGTACTTTTCAGAGATACTGTCATCGCCTGGAGAGAGGTCAGAAAACTGCTTGGACTCCCCTCTAGCATTTCTAAATATCTAACAATACAAGGCAACCCTATGTTCATACCTTCTACTCTACACAAAGCCTTTACCCAATGGCAATCCGGGGGCTTCACAAAGATAACTTCTATATACCAAGATAAGCCATGTACATTCAAGCCGTACCAAACCTTGATGCGGGAATTCTCCCTGCCACCAACTCACAGCTTCTTCTATCACCAACTCACGGATTTTTTGAGATCCTGCTGTGGTCCTGAGTCTGACCCTTTTAAACCATCCTTTATTGATAACATACTACAGAGCAAAGAGTACTCTATTTCCACCATCTATTCTCATCTCATTCAACACCAATCGCGGAAATACCACCTCACGCCCTTCCAAAAATGGCCCCATCTCCTGGGGGATGAAGACCTACCCGACATCCTTGACGGATATAGACTTATCCGTAAACTCACAATATCTGAAACATGGCGTGAGACCCAATTTAAGATTATCCACAGAGCATACTTCCCTTTTCGTTTTAACAAAGAAGACCCGTCTCAAGCGCTATGCCCATGGTGCTCACTGCCACGACCCACACTGCTACACAGGCTCTGGGAGTGTCCTGCTGTTACCAACTACTGGAATGATGTGTTAGCCTACATTAACAAAATCAGCCATATCAACCTACACAGAGACTGCCTACTATGCCTATTTAGCATTACGCCTTCAGCCTCCTCCTCATCCTCACTGGACTTACCTAACATACCACACTGGGCTCATATTTGTCTTCTTGTAGCCCGCAGGACTATCATGTCCCACTGGATTACGACATCAGCGCCTAGCCTACCTGCGGTTATAAAAGCTTTGACATCACTATTTTATTTGGAAAGATTGGACCTCACCACGTCAAACCTCCGCTTTACCTCACGATTTTTCAAACGCTGGAGACGGTTTCTAGAAGCCACATTCCCTCAACAGACCATCCAAGACATAATGCATCCATTTCGGTACACAGAATGGTACCTGACGAGAGATATTTCTAACTCACTTGGAAAACTTAAAATACCTCCAGTGTCTGACCCTTCTTCATTTAAACCACCATAAGCTGTCTACATTCGCCTACAGCTCCTTGACATCCACCAACTTCATATATTCAGCCCCGGGACTCTCTTCACCCGAACAAATTGTTTTAACCAAAACATAATGTAGGTTATCTAGTTAGACATGTTCAAAAGTCGCCTCCATTCCCTAAAGGTACAAAAATTTATGATAAACCCTGTTTGGCAATTTCTTGCCCAACGTTAGTGATAAGCTGATAAATGTGAATTGCTTCCCCCCTCCCCCTTCCTTCCCCCCTCCCTCTCCCCTGTCTTCCCTATAATTGTGTTTAGGTATGACATCCAATCTGTACCAAGAACAACTGTATATCTATGCCTAACAAATGCTTTGTAAAATGTTTTCTATGGAAATATTTTGAAAAAATCAATAAATATTTTTCAAAGAAAAAAAAAACCCTCCTCTCCAGGGTGAGGGTCCTCTGGGGGAGTGGCCTCATCAGGTGCTCACCCAGACCGAATGCTTCATCAGCAATAAAGACAAACGGGAGTCCTTCAACATTGTCCGCAGCAGGTGGCAATGCCAGGCCACTACTCTGGAGACGTCCGTAGAACTCGGTCTGGGCGAAGACTCCTCCATCCGACATCTGGCCATTCTTCCCCACGTCCACATAGAGGAACTCAAATTGTGCCAACACCACCGTCATCAACACTATACTATTAAAACCCTTATAATTGTAATAGTAAGACCCCGAATGGGGTGGTGGCACAATGTGGACATGCTTCCTATCTATAGCCTCTCCACAGTTGGGAAAGTCCCAACAGTCGGCAAAATGGGAGGCCACAGTCTGCCATTCCTGTGGTGTTGAAGGAAACTGTGGAGTCAAAACAGAAAAAAAAATATTAGTACTTTTGCACATAACATTGCAAGAAGATTACACAAAAACATTCTTGCCCAACATCAGTATAACATTTATTTTAAGGAGTATTTAAAGACAAAAATATAAGGCCCACTTATCAGATTCCTCACCCCCTCTGATGGCCCATTAAAAATTTTAGGGGGGGAGGGAAGGTTCGAGCTGAGTTTGGGACCCAAAAAAAAAGCCTCTGGCACTCTGCCTGAATTTAAGGACAACAATAACATTTGGACACATTTTAGGGGGTGTTTAGGGTAAAGCACTACAATGGAGCTGACAAAATACATTGTTAAGTGACTAGGCTAGGTTTATATGGGCCCAGGATAGCATGCTGGGGTGGTTTGTGAAGGCAAATATGCATGAAGGACAAAAAAGGAGCATTAAAAGCTTAAAGCATGCATGAGGACAAAGGGGACATTCACAGCATATTACAATCATGGTAATTAGGGAATGATGAAAGAAATACAATAGATTAGCAAACATTAAATACATAGAATGTGATGTTAAAGGAGAAAACTTACCCTAATATAGTCCTTCTCCAGGACCTGAATGATGGCAGAACAGGTCTCTGGAATAATGATCCCCAGAGCCTGGGGGGAGAACTTGAGGTCCTGCAGACTTCTCCCTGTCGCCAAGTACAGCAATGTGGCGACTAGCCTCTGCTCCGGAGTGATGGCTTGCCGCATGCGGGTGTCCTGCTTCATAATATAAGGGGACAGCAAAGCCAACAGATGGTGAAAAAGGGGGTCCGTCATCCTGAGAAAGTTCCTGAAATTATCAGGATTATTCTCCTGGATCTCACGCAGCAAAGGCATATGAGAGAACTGGTCACGCTGGAGTAACCAATTCTCGGTTCATGAACTCCTCCTCCCCCTGTTAATGGACTGGGCTTGGGTCCAAGTATGAACCCTAACACCAAGCCCCCACACAGCACGAACTCTACAACGAGTACGTACCCGCAACATGGCTTCAAAATGGCCGGCTGCTGCACTGAAGAACAGCAAGGCTTGTGAAGAGCAACCTGAACATCAGAAACAAGCAGACAAGAACGCACTGAAAAACAGATACAAACTGACTACACGCACTGAAGAACAGATACAAACCCACAAGCACAAACTGAACAGCAGTAAAACGATCTGAAAAGCATAAGTCTTAAAAGCGCAAATCGTCTCTCATCAAGCTTCTACTAACACGAGATAAACACGAGATTAGCAGAAGGAGCCCAAAGGGTGGCGCACTGGCTATTAAACTTCTTTTTTCTAGCACCGGCATAAGTGTTGTATGCCACCGCGTTCTGTATCAGAATTTGGTGTGACCGTGTGTATGCAAGACAGCATGAGCGGAATTCCATCGGGAAAATCCTTCAGAGTTTATTCCGACGGGAAAACTGTTCGTGTGTACAGGGCATAAGGCTCTCTGTGTAAATGTAAACTGGACTATAAAATGTATTTTTCCTGTTGGTGTAATCATTCACGGTGAAAGCCAAAGATAAGGATGCCCTGGGTTAATACTAACTGGCCATATTGTGAGAGAAATATCAAATTATATGACAGTCACAGACAATTTGAGATGTCGCCTTGCGTAAATGAAACATGGCCATTCAAAACAGAAGCTTACACCTTCTCTACTTTCCCCTGAAAGTAGCAAGTGGCCCATATACAGGCTAGTTATGTAAAGACATACTTTTATGGACACCTTAGGAAAAAAAAGTAAAAAAATAATTATGAGTCAACCCCTTCCCACCCACAATCTGTATATTGGTCTTCTCAAGCATATTGCTCATGGAGGATACATTTATAAAATGTGCTTCCTTTTTAGAGCCATCAGCTGATACTTTGTGTTTGTGCAAAACCAACTGTCCACTCGCCTTTAGTAAATCAACCCCAAAGTATCCATTTTTCAGGGAAAAGGAATAGAGACTCATAGCTTTTTTGTTTTCTAGGTGTTTTCTACTGGTTTCTGTTATAAATAATTGTCTGTAAAATGAACATGTTCATGGATGCCTAGTAAATTGAAGGTTCCTAGCAGTACATTTGCAATGTACAAGAGTGCTGTTGAATGCATATTAGTGAAATTGAATAGGAAAGAGGATTATCCAAGAGCATTGATGTGTGTTCAGTGGCTCTTGAATGCACTACGATACTGATACTACGATGCTTCAAGTTACTGTATATGGAAAGTCACATACATAGAAAACCATAGAGACCCTAAAGGTAAGAAAGGCGGACTTTATCAGCACAACATGAGATGACTCTTTTTTTTTAATCCAACAAAATTTTATTAAATTTGCAGAAGTGTATTACAAACATTGTCTTCATTGCAATATGGTTCAGCACCATACATCATAATCCTAATGTTAACCAACAACATAAGTTCAACTTCATTTTCACATTATCCCCTTTATTGTTTCTTTTAGCCCATTGTTCACCCTGCATTTATTCCTAGCAATCTGTTAGCCACTAGTTCCACCGGGGTGAGTCCAGGCACATCCAGCCACGGTGCCCATAGTTTCTCTAATTTTTGTGTACTTCCCCTGTGCTGGTATATCAGCTTTTCCATTCAGAATACTGTGCTAATATTGTCAATCCATTCTTTTATGGCCGGGGGCGTCTCAGACTTCCAGAGTGTCATAATTAAGTTACGGTCCCCATGATCTCGTTTAAATCTTGTGCATGTGGAGTCAGGTTGCAAGTTCATCAAATGGAGTCTGTGAGGGGTGTAGTACGTTCTTAACAGAATGTAAGCTGGGTAAGTTGTTGAGACACATTTAATGAGCACATGCCCACCGCCTGAAAGATCTCCTCCCATTGTTCCCCATCCAACTGTCCAACATCTGCCTCCCATTTCTCCCTCATCCTCAGGGGATGCTGCCTCATCATGGACTGTAACAGAATGGCATAGCAAGAAGGCTAGACACTGGAATCAGGGACAGGTGTCACTCTGAGGACTGGCCCTGTGTTGCGACTGCATGACTAAGTTGCATATAGTAGAAGTGCATCGAGGAGGGTAGACCATATGTTTCCTTCAGGTCCGCGAAGTAGCACAGAACCCCACCATTGAATATTTGCCTGAGATGTGTAACTCCAAATGCCTTCCACCTAGCTCCAGACTGCCAGTCCAGTGTACGTGTCATTGTGCCATATAGGGCTGTACTCTGTATAGCCATCAGCACTCTGGAAATATTTGGATTTATTCCATACCTTCTGAACTAGACTAAAAGTTGGGTACTTTTTTTTTTTGTCTGGTTTAGTGAAGGCTGAGGCCTCCAGTGCCATGGAGATTGGGTCTCTACCCAACGTGTGGAGCATCAGTTTCTGAGATGAGCTTTGTGACCTACTTCCCATCCGCTGTTGCAAATGTGCCAATTAGATGTTGTAACTGGGATGCTAAGTAATACAGCCATGGATTGGGCAACGCCAACCCACCTCTGTCTTTGGGTTTCTGCAAGTGCTCCAGTTTAATCCTAGGGGGGCTCCAAATGAGGCTTCAAAAAATGGTATTTACTATACGGAATATCTTCAAGGGGATGACCATGGGGGTATTATGGAGGAAATACAGTAGTTGTGGCATGAGTATCACCTTTATTAGATTCACTCTGTCCGCAACTGACAGGAAGAGGGAGTTCCAAGTTTTAATTTTTTCTCTAAACCGCTGAAGGAGGGGAGAGATATTTAAGTGAATATAGTCCAGTGGCTTAGATGTGATCTGAATCCCCAAGTATTTAAAGGAGGTGATAATGGGTATAGGACATGAGGAGTTCACTGTCTGTGTGTCATCCCCATCCAGCAGGAGCAGAGCATATTTTGACCAGTTTATAAGCAAACCAGAAAATCCACCAAATCTGGATATGGTCGACATGGCCTCCCGAAGGGAAAGATCTGTGTCTCCTAGCAGATGCATGGTGTCATCAGCATATAACATGACTTTTTCCTGCATGTTACCATAGCAGAAACCAGTGATGCGCTGATTGGCCCTAATCTCAATTGCCAGTGGCTCAATAGCTAGTGCAAAGAGAAGGGGGGACAACAGGCATCCTTGCCTAGTACCCCTCCCCAATGCGAAGCCCCTAGACAGGGAGCCAGATGCCCTAACAGCAGCCTGCGCTTGGCTGTAGAGGAGTTTAACCCAGGAAATATAATTCAGACCAAACCCAAATTTCAACAATATCGACCATAGATATTCCCAGTCTATATGGTCAAACGCTTTTGTGGCGTCTAACGATAGTAGCGCCCTACTGCCCATGTTATCTGCCTTTGAATATTTAGGAATAACCTTCTCAGATTGACAGCAGTGGATTTATTGGGCATGAAACCTGCTTGGTCATCATGCACAATAGATGCGATCACTCCATTCAATCTGATCGCCAATACCTTAGCTAATATCTTGACGTTGCTCTGTAGCAACGAGATCGGGCGATATGCCCCTGGATCCACTGGGTCCTTACCCGGCTTGAGTAATAGGACTATGTTCACCTTGGACATTGAAGGTGGAAGAAACCCTCCCTCTCGTGATTTATTAAAAACTTTTAGTAAGTGCGGCAGTAGCTCTTCAGAATAATGTTTATACACCTCCATGGGGATCCCATCTTCCCCCGGGGCTTTACAATTAGGGAAGGAGCTGACTGTGACCTGTAGCTTCTCTACTGTAAGTGGGGCCTCCAGCTTCGCTCACTGACCTTCATTCAATTCAGGGAAATCAACCTGTCTCAAGTACTGATCTAGGTCCTCTGGGGTATATGCTGTGCCAGGGCCGTATAAGTTCTCGTCAAAACTAGCAAGTTCCGGCAAGATCAGCTCTGGCTGATGTACTATGTTACCCTCCCTGGCCCTAATAGCTCCTATGTTGGGCAACCTTTGATGGGAGCTCTCAATCCATGCCAATAAGTAGCCAGTTTTCTCACCCTCCTCAAAGAACGCCTGCAAAAAGCCTCTTCTTTTCAGCCGAGGAGGAGAGCAAATGTTGATAGGTGGAAAGAGCTGCCTGCCAAGCCTCCCTGGTCGAATCTGAAGGGTCTGTAATAAACATTTGCTCCATTTCCTGAACCCTGGATTCCATCACTGCTTTAAGCACAGAAGAGGCATGTTTAACTTTATTTATCTCCGCCACCAGTATTCCTCTCAAGTATGCCTTGAAGGCATCCAATTGCATTGCAATTGAATCAGTAGGATCCTGGGTGTCAAAGAACGTGCGCATGCTCCCCACTATCCCCTCTTGCAAGCGGAACAGTTTCAGCCAAAAGACATTACATTTCCAGGGGGCTTTTGGTAGTGAAGCCAGTGGAGCTACTAGGATCTGCATCACCACTGGAGAGTGGTCAGATACACTACGGGGTCTATGTATCATGTCAGTCACAAATGGGAGCATGCTCAAGTTACCCACCCCCAGATCAATTCTAGATAAACAGCCGTGTGTTTTGGAAAAACAGGTAAACTGTCTGACCCCCGGATTGCGGTGCCTTCAGATATCCACCCAGCCCACCTCTTGCAACAACCGCGCCAGGGGAGTACCCCTGGAGAGGGCAGAGGGTCTAGGGCTCTGGTGTCTATCCTCGACTGGGTTCAGACAGCTATTAAAATCTCCCATCACCAGCAATAGTATGTCAGGCCTGCCATCCAAAAATGCAAGCAGGAGTCTGAGTACCGCTCAGACTCCTGCGGAGGAATATAAATACATGCGGAGGAATATAAATACATGCTAACACACATGACAATGTACCAAATCTGCAGTGGATAAAGACATAGCGTCCTTCTGTGTCTATGACACTGTCAAATTCCTGGTAGTCCAGGGCTCCATAAATCAACACGCTCACTCCCCTGGAGTAGGATGTATGCGTGGAATGGTAGGCCTTCCCCACCCACGAGTATCTCAAGAAACTCACAGTCTCTGCTCTCAGATGGGTTTCTTTAAGCAAAGTACCCCAGAAACTTATTTCTTCAGGCACATAAGAATCATAGTGGGGGGGAGTGCAGTCCTCTAATGTTCCAAGAAACTATAGTTATCTCCACCATAAAATCAAGTGAACAGAGTCAGGTGGCAAGATTCCCCCATGCCAGAGCAGTGTCGCCGTCTGCCCAGGTGGATTCAGTAAAGGTAACTGGGCATGTACAAACTTGAGGCTCGATTCTTCTACAATGTTCCTTTGTTGGTAAACTGTCACTGATGAAAGAAAGGGGTTTCAAAATGGTAAACTTTCCTATGCTACAAACTTCACACACTGCCAACAGGGCAAACAGGGCAACTTTAACATTCTCAGCAACATTTTGTCACCCTTTTTTGTCCAAGTTCAACTTTCGTAGATTCAACATTTAATCCAATTCACTGTCCTTGCTTTGTGTAATGATATTTTGTCCCCCAGCCAGAGAGCAGCTTTCAAACATAATGGAGGGGTTTCCCCCTAATCAAGGGTAGCACCCAGCCTTGCCGCTTTTGTGTAATGCGAGCCCTCAGGCTTACTCACAGTTCAGGCATCAATCTTCTTGACATTTGTAAACTTAGCTTTGCGTCTCTGGACTTCAGAAAAATCCAGGTAGAAAGACACCCTGGTGCCAATATGTTGGATATTTTCCCGTTCTCGTGCTTGATGCAGCACTGCTTCCCTATCACGGTAATAGAGTATCCTCACGAAGATGGACCTGGGGGGTCCCCCTGGCTGGGGTGAGAAATCATTTTTACCAAAAATTTCAATCAGCCAGTTCTCCACATAGGCAGTGGGGTCTCTGCCTTCCACTCACTCTGGGAGACCCACTATGCGCACGTTGTTTCGTCTTAAGTGATTTTCCATATCTTCTGCATGATCGTTTGCTTCCCTGGCTAACTGTAGTGCAGCCCTAGTGTCCTGAGCCATGGGCAGTATCTGATCCTCCATTTCACTAACCCTGCTCTCCACAGCTGTGGTGTGTTCATGTATCTTTTGCATGCCCAGTCTCAATAATGACACATCTTCTCTTAACCCCCCAAACTGTTCCTTTAAGGTATCAACAGAAGCTGTACAGTTATTCACAGCTCTAAGGATGTCAGCCAGGGTGGGTTGCACTATGTCCCGTGCTGCTTGGCTGTGTAGTTCTTCTGTCATGGGAGCTGTCTGTTCCCTCTCATCCTCCCCCCAGTGAGCAGGGATAATGGCTGCCTGCATGTCTGCCTGCTGGTGCTGTGTCTCCTCAGAGCAGGATGGCTGCACTCTCCCCAGGTTCCCAGACATCTTTTGGGCACAGTACACCATGTCCTTAGGGGTCTCTTTACCCACAGGCTTGTGTAGCTTATTTGTTTTGTGCCCCAGGTCCTTCAGCTTATCCTGTCCATGAGGTGTGCCTTTCACTGAGAGCGCTGCAGTGCCATCTTGGAGCTCCAGGCCCGCAATCTCTGCCTGTCCTTTTCGGGTCATCCCCCAGTACAGAGGGCTGGCGGAGGTTCCACAGAGGTCTCTGGGGTATGCTCTTGCTGCATATGTTGGTGTGGGGTCGGTATGAGGGCTGGGGGAGGATCTATTACCGGATTAATGCCTGGAGATGTGGGAGATGCTTCTTTTCACATCCCGGTCTTGGCCACGCCCTCCAACACGAGACAACTTTAGTGTTAAAAAAGTTTTTTATCTCTCCAAAATTTAAAATATCCACAGAACGTCTGGTTCCAGCGCTGCATGGCGTAGCTGTCTGCCTCATCAGCTCTTGCAGCACGACCCTCAAAACGACCTGTAAATTCTGCCTGATCCTCCACCGCTGCCCGCAGCCCCTTTGGGTGACCCCCCCGCACATCCATGGACCGTTTTGTGGAAAAAAATGGCCCGCAATAACAAGGCCTCTCTGGCCCCTGCACAGTAAAACGTGCCCACTGCATGGGAGCATTCGCCACCGCACGCAAGTCTCCACTAAACTCCACCAGCGACAAGTGAAATTCACTTTTAGCTTTCCCTGCAATTCTCCACATTAAAGCTCCCAACAGGGACCAGCTCTCCTTCCAGGATCCTTCAGAAGCGGAAGCCTTCTTGCGCACACTACACGCAGATTCGCACTCCAACTCCTCATCCAGTGTTGCCCCGAATACTCATCCTCTGGACCAAAAAAGCTCACGGGAACACTCTCCAAAGTATCTCAAATTCTCTGGATCTGACCATAGTTCAACTCCTCGTTGAATCCGTAGATGCAAAAACCCGCTCCGACACCAAACGGGTACATGTAAGCTCCTTTGTTGGTAATTTCAGGTTGGCTTCCACCTACACAAACATTTTCCTCTGTTATAGCCTATCTGCCTTTGATGGCTATACTCTCAGCAATACAATGTAATATATACTATCCTACACTACCTTATGCTAATCATATATCTCCATGTCTGGGTTGCGTATCACTCTGGTACTGATATTCTTATGTATAAAGGGTGTCGCTATTTACATTTAATGTGGATATTTCAAATATTGGAGAAATAAAATAACTTTTTTAATACTAAATTTGCCTCATGTTGTGCCGAATAAAGTCCGCCTTTCTAACCTATAGGATCTCTATAGTTTTCTATGTATATATTATTGGATGTGGCATGGTGAAGTCTATCACATTTACTATATTGAAAGTCAGTGCTTTTACAGTGACTCTCAATTTAGATTTTGATAACTTGTAGGAGCTCAGACAGTTTTAGCCATAAACCAAAAATTTTTGAAAATAAATAATCCTCTCTAGTATTCATTATGTGTCATTAAACTTTATTTGAGCCAGCATTTTGATTAATTCTAAAAGTGCATAATTACTGCTTTTGCAGACAGATACGTTAAAAAAACATTTTAGGCTATTCAATTTAAATATTGTGATAGCGAGATATTGTTGCAAATGAAATAGTTTAATTTGTCCATTTATTGGTATTTGAAATTAATTTTCAGTTCATTTTATTAAGTTACTTAAATGTTTTTACTTCTGTTGGGCAATAGAACACATTAAACATGGATGAAGGCCAGATAATTAGAACTCTTTATGTATAAAACAATTATCATTGGCACTTTGGCAGTCATACTTTTCATGATCTGTAATTGTTTTGTTTGTATATCAGCTCCAAAGCAGTGCCGATGTAATCGCTATTAAAGCCCCGCATTTCTGTGTGTGTCTTTTATATTGTACTTAAAAGGCTAAAATATATTACTACTGACATTTTAAATGAATGCTCCCTGGTGATATGATTGCTTGACAGCTAGAATTATTTCCGTTTGCTGTTAATGCAAAATATCAGTAGAATGTTATCTGCAAAAGTATAAAATGCACTTACCGTATGTAGTTATGGATTGTATTTTACTAAGGTCTTTCACACTTTTGTCATTTTGTCACATTAGTCTATGGTTGATAGAAATGTAGGGACATTTGCCTCATTAGTAAATTGTAAGTAAAGAATAAAGGTTAACATTTATCAAAATGTTCACATGAATGGACCATGATGACACTATATAGCAATATATATATAGCATTGTTGAAGAAAATTGCAATGGAAGGAATAGTAAGCCCAGCAACTAATCACATTTCAGGGTAACATAGTAAGATCAGTGAAAGGTCAATTTCATTGTTTACTGTACTTAGACATTTCTCTTTTTAAATAATAGCTAGCATAGATTAGGTTTTAACATGTATATCCTGCCTTGGGGTGCAGCATGGCCCCTTCCTCCTGGCTGCAGAGTGTAGAAGATCTTTTACAGTCTCTATGATGATAACATCAAAGTAGGTTAGGTTCTAAGTAGATAGGTTCTAAGAAGAGGAATTACACAGCACAGGGACAAGGTAAATCTGATCTATACTGTCTGTATTTAGCTTAATAATTACTACAAAATTAGTTGGTTACAGACACGTATTTCCTGTCCATGCTGTCTGGGCCTGATAGGAGGTGATGTTATATAAAGGAGAACTTCCAGAAAGTAGACACAGGGAAGTGAGCCACATGGCCTTGTACACACAGGTGCTGCTGTATTTTCACCCATACCAAAAGCAGAGACTATTAGGCAAATATTCCTATGTTTTAATAGTTTGACTGAAGCTGCCCATAGCCTCTGGATTGTGTATTTAAATCCCTGTGACAGACAATCTCAGTTCTATTGTTATTATTTTGCATGCAATGTGCCAGATAGCTAGGTCTATGCTACTGTACACTATGTGTATAGTGGTCACCTTCCAGTATATTAGTAGGTGAACATGTTTGTTGCCATAGAGTTCATATGCAGCTAATGTTATTTTAGTTAACCCTGTCTCTTCTGGTCTGGGGTTATATAGCTAGTTTTAGCTCAGTGCTCAATAACCTAGATACAGTTTAGACATCTGATGGCCACTTCTGGTAGTTACATGACAGATTAGAAACTATTAGGAACTGGGACTAAGACGTAGAGTAGATAGGCTGACTCTAACTTGCAGTGCCTCACCATGGTTTCTACTGATGAAAATTTATGTTCCAGGTTGTTTGGACAATGGTTGAACAATCTCCCCTGCACTGATCTTGTCTTCAGTTCTCCAACACAAAACCGGAAGCTGTATCATGATTATCCTGAGGGGCCCCTGCAACTGAACTTTGTTGCAAAGTTCATCTGGAGGTATCTTTATTAATAACTATATATACCTGGGTATATGTGCACAGATCCACCAGAACTCTTATTGGGCCCTTTGCTGATACCTGTTTGTATTGGATGTATGTACTCTAAATTGTATTTTTTTCTTAAATAAACCTTGTTTTATTTCCATACTAGTGTGCATCTATATACTTATAATTAATGTTACATGCTGTTTGCAGTACTTTCACTGCTCCCAATTACTTTGATCAAATTACCAGTAATTTTCAAGGAAGGGAACCCCTGTGTTCACAGAGACCCTGTCCTGGGTGGTGGCACTGCTAACTTTATTATCAAGCCCACTCCTCTGATCTGGGAAGGTTCTGGTTCCCTTATTTACAGAAAAGGAAAAAAATTAGCAAGGAACACCATACAGGGGATAGAGAGATGTTAGGGTACTTTTAATCACTTACTGAGTTCATCTTTAAAGGATAACGATACAAAAGTATACTTCAAACCCAACACTTATGATTACAGTCATTACAGATCCCAACTGTGTGGGGCTGAAATGTGGTTATTTTATTACCTGTCATTTTTTGGTCAGACATCTGGCTTACGACCACAGTAAGGTTTTACCACTGCTATTTAACTGGGCACTCATGTGTTTATCTTCTTTTCAAAACAGAAAATTACCTTAGAGCTTGCAACAGAGCAGTTAGATAAAATTAGGTTTTAAGTGAAAAATTAGCTAATTTAGTCTCTTTTCAACGATCTCTCTGGTGGAATAATGTCCATATGGCTGTTAGGATACTATATTTGTTTGCGAAGTAGTGCACAGGCCCGCTCTCCCTTTTTACTGTGTCCCAATTAATTTTTCCACCACAGCCTCATTGTAACTCTGATCTTTACTTACTTCTTTCTTACAGTGTCTGTCCTGGCACCACTTTTTTATCATACCACCCACTCTTCTTCTTTTTCGTTCACATATACTCTGTGATCTGTAGTTGTTTGATTTTTGCACATTGAAGCATTTCTAACACACCCTTACCTCTACTTCAGCCATGGCACCTCACAGTTTTTTCTCTCCCACCTTTATGTGACCTAGCAACAGTATAAAATAAACTTACCTTGTGTAATAATGGATTTCATTTTACCGACATATTTAGAAAACAGTATATTTCGCTCACATTTTTGTCATTTAGTCACATTAAACTGTAGTTAATAGAAATGTAGAGACATTTGAGTCTCTAGTAGATTGTAAGTGTAGAAATTCAAGAATAAAGATTATCATTTAGTAACATAGTAACATAGTTGGTAAGGTTGAATCCAGTTCAATCTGTGTAGGTGTGTGTAGAAAAATCATTTCCCATACCTCCTTAAATTGTTTTAGTTAAGATGAACGTTCAAGAGTCTTTTAAAACTATCCATACTTCCTGCTGACACCACCGATTGTGGAAGAGAGTTCCACATCCTTACCACCCTGACAGTGAAAACCCCCCTATGCAGCTGAAGGTTAAACCACTTCTCTTCCAGTGTCATCGTGTGACCCCATGTGCTTTTACACACACTGGGACTGAAAAGTTTCATACTTACGCTAGGATCACCATTGACATATTTGTATATTGCTATCATAACTCCTCTCAAGTGTCTCTTCTCCAGGGAGAATAAATTTAGCACTTGTAGTCATTCCTCATAATTGAGGTCCTCCAGTCCCCATATTAATTTAGTTGCCCTTCTCTAGACTCTCTCCAGCTCCAGCACATCCTTTCTGAGGATTTATCAGATTGTTCACATGAATGGACTATCATGGCACTATATACTGTGGCAAATAAGTACCAAATGTATGATTGAGTAACTTTTGTTGCAACGTTGAAGAAAGTTGTTGGTTGTATGCATTAGGAGCAAACTTTTCCATATGAAAGGCACTCAGTCTTATTCTCTAAAGCTGATTTACAAGTAGTTTAGGATACATCTTTACTCTTAAAGGGACATGCCCATGAAGTGACCCTATTGCCACAATGGGGATAGCAGGTATTCGAGCCATACAAAAGCACAGAGTAACTTTTTTTTTTAAATAGTTTTTTATTCGTTTTAGAAAAGTATGTTACAAAACAGAGCCTTTGGGCATTCCCTGGTTTAAAAGAAAACAAAAATAACATATAACATAACAAAACACAATCCCAACTGTAGTCACAACTCCGGTACCCCTCGATCAATGAGCATAACAGCATCACATGCCCGAGGTAGGCAATCGGGAGGTAGAAGGTAGGTACTATCTCAATTAACACATATCAGATAAAAAAAAAAACAAGCTAGAAAATAAAGAATATAACACAATAAATAATAAAGTGCAGTATGAGCAACATATAGTCACATGGAAGATAAGAAAAAGTTACCCAGAAGGACCACACCAGGTCAACCCCCGCATAGCCCCTCCCCCTCAAGGAGCATAGTGTCGTCAGTGGAGGGGTATTTAATCCAAATGTCCCAGACAACAGAGTCACTTTAAAGTGGAGTTCCACCCCCCCAGCAAGAAATTTAAAGTTAGAAGCTACACATACTGTAGCTGCTGACTTTTAATATTAGGACACTTACCTTTCCTGAAATCCAGCAATGTCGCCACCCCAGCCATTTCCATTGGCTCTCAGGTGCTGCCACCACCATTGCCCCTAAGGCAAACCGGTAGTGAAGCCCCGCAGCTTAACAGCTGGCTCCCTACTGCGCATACGCGAAGCGCGCTGCGCTTTTTCTGAATGGCCCTACGACAGGGTGGAGGAGGATGGGGGGCTGCAGCAAGATCAAAAACAGGTACCCATTTACCTCTTCTCCCCCCGAAAGGTGCCAAATATGCCACCGGGGAGGAGGCAGATAAGCCGAGCTTCCACTTTTGGGTGGAACTCCGCATTAACCTATTTAAAAAAATACCAAGTAGTTGTAACTGGGACACTAAGGTAGTAACACATTAAAAAAAAAATGTATTATCTGAAAATGATTATTGTTAGTGTATGCAAAAATGAATATGAATATTAATCAATAATAAAATTATCAGCAGGTTCTAAAGATGGTCATAAACAAAAGAGAAACAGACAACAACTGTTTATAATTGATTATATTATGGAAATAGACAAAAAATGTAGAAACAGCTGGTAACAAACCCAATTTTTATAACACACAAACTTCAGAAATAAAAAAGCAAAACCAAATGTAAGCAAATTAGGAAAATGAACAAAGTATGCAGCTTTAGTTACTCACTGAACATAAAGGGGTTTGTTTGCTAAATGCAAGTACACTGTTTATTTTGAAGAGAAGTTGCACTTTGCAAAAGGATTTCCCCCAGAGCTCAGTAAATAAGGTGAAAATCTCATTGTGTAAAGAATATCCAATCACGTTCATAGAAAATAAAAAATATATATATAATTTTTGCTTGCACATGGTTGTATGATTGTCAGCAGAGCTTCATTTCTTTCACTAAGCTCTGGGAAATAAAATCCCTTGTAAAGTGCAATTTCCCTTGCAAAGTGAACAGTCCATTTACCTTTAGTAAATCAACCTCCAGTCTCCTTTTCTCACAGCTAAATTGCCTTCCCTTCAAGTTAATCCCCCAACTAAAAACTCGTTCTTAGTCATTGCTGAAAACTACCGGGCTTATTTGTGTCATACTATAAAACAGAATAATTAATTGGTCCTTCTTTGCTCACATTCAAGTATTAATCCAACAATTAATTTTATGGGGCTGTTAAAGTTGAATTTTCTTATGAGAATTGGAATTGCTGTTGTTCTTAGTGAGATTTCCTGTTCATTAATATGCAATCCCTTGTAGGAATGACCTAGTAATTTACATATAGGTGAGACTACTCTATAAAAGTTCACGTGGTCAAATATTAATTTTGAGGCAAGAAAATGTATTGCTGTTGTAATGAAAATAGGTGATCTCACCATCTAACCATTTATTCACTCTATCAGCTTTTCCCAAAATGTATATATGACTGTATATATCTGGAAAGGTTGAGAATGTGGGTTTGTGAGGACTTAAAGCAATATTAAGCCAAAAAACAAACATTTATTATATTGTAGCTCACCAATTCTTGAATGTGATATCTGTATTAGTTTTATTTTTTTAGGCTTGCTTTCCTTCTATTTTCATCTGGTGATCCAGCCAGCAAGTCTGTTGTTTTTCAAAAGCAAAAGCTCATCAGCATAATGTATGAGTTTACATGGAGCAGACAAACCACTTAAAGGGGTTGTAAAGTCTCCAGATTTTTCAACTTAATGCAGTGGTGGCTGGTACCCCATCTAAACAGTGGGCTGCAGACATCGGGCATCAAGCAGTGGGCATCGGGTATTAGGCAGTGGGCATTGGGCATCAGGCAGCGGGCACTGGGCATCAGGCAGCAGGCATCGGGCATCAGGCAGCAGGCATCGGGCAGTGACTCCTGTGTCCTTTCATCTATTGACCGTGTGTCTCCTTCCTTCCCCCTACGTGTCCAGTAGGATTGCCTGTCCTTTCAGCCAATCGGGTGATGGGTCTCAGACCCGCTTCCTGATTGGCCGTGAGGAGGATCAGTGTTACAATAGTAATATTCATTCACTATTGTAACACACCTGGGTAGTCTCCGAGCACATTCTCTGTGCCCACGAGCACACCCTATGACTCTAATCAGTACTTCAACAAAACACCCCCATATCAGAATTCATGCATCCGGCATCCTGCAAGGGTCCAGATGCATGGATATGGGAGCAGTGGCATGAATGTGGGGGCGGCGCCCGGGCACCCTTAATGGACTGGCCACCCCTGCCTTAATGCATTCTATGCATTAAGGTGAAAAAAACCTTCTATGCTGCAGCTGCCCCTAGAGCCATTGGCTCCCGCTGCTGTCAATCAAATGACATGAGAGCAGGGGGCGGGGCCAAGTCCTGCTGTTTGTGTCAGTGGACGCAGCAGTGGGACTCGAGAGGGCGCCTGCATGGGTGCTCCCCGTGGGGCACCCGATGAAGAGGAGGAGCCAGAAGCACCGCCAGGGCACCCCAGAAGAAGAGGATTGGTGCTGCCTTGTGCAAAACCCTTGCACAGAGTAGGTTAGTATAACATTCTTGTTATTTTAAAAAAAAAACCCTTACAATCACTTTCAGGGGTGCTCAAAATGATCAGATTGTATTTATTCTTGCAAAACCTTTATTTCAAAAGGATAAAAGGTTAGTGTAACCGATTGAAGAGTGTAAGCTGGAGTTTGGCTTCAGTTTGTTAGTGTATCTAAATCTGCTAATACATTTAACACTACCCTCTCCCTCAAACTGACAATACTGCTGTCTGTTGTGCCTCCTCTTCTTATTCCTCCAGAGTTGTGGCTCACTAATACAGGAGGTAAACAAAGGGGAAAAAGCAATAGAAAAGAAAAACGGATGCAATCGCCACATCTAATGATTGGTAAGCTGCAATTTAAAACATTTTTGGTTTTGGGTTTAATACCATTTAAGAATTATATGAACTATTTCATTGCATAAGTATAGTAAAACTCAAACTCAGAACTAGTATTTTCCCCACCCCCACTTCCCAGATTTATGAAGAATAACAGTAAAACTTTTGGCTTTTGGTCACTTAGAAGTCATGCCACCAGCTACCATATTGCCAAGGGCACAACTGTTTCCTTAATAACATATTGTCAGATTAAAAACTCTTGACGGTTCAGTGCAAATTCACAGATGACTTTAACTTCATAGTCCCAGGACCAAAACCATACAGGTTCTATAGGACAGTGGGTCAATCTGCCTGAAAACTGCGTACAATGCTGAAACAATACAGTCAACACTGGCCAGCACATTAATCTTTCCAGGCTTCAATTCACTACATGAGCCAACAGCGAATCTAGAAATTCACTCCATTGATTGATTAGGTACCCATGTGCTACTTATTATTGGAAAGGGCTTTTTGTGATACACTTTTCTCTTGTCTTTTTTCTTTTCTGAACATAACCTTTTTATCTGGAAAACAAGCAAGCCTTTATCATATTAACACATCAAATCATAACAATGATGTTCTCTGAAAATTGGTTGACAAGGGGATGTTGGGCATGGCCAATGACAGTCTTATTCTCTTATCTGCATAAAAAAAGGGTGCAATCAGAGCCTGCTCAAAGCATATTGTTACAATGTGAATTTTTGCTAACAAGTGCATGCAGGGCTTTTTTCAGCAAGAACACGGGGGGAAGCTGTTCCTGGACCTCCAGCATCTTCAGCACTGAATGTATGTAACAGAAAGGGGTGCTGGGGTGTGCTGGAGGGTCTATTGATGCTGGCTGCTAGGAGATTTATTGTCACTGGTTGGGATCTGTTTTTATGTGAGGGTATATTGTTGCTGGGGGGTCTTATGTTGCTGGTAGGGATCTACAATTGAGAGAAAGGTCTATTGTTGCTGGCCCGGGAGATCTGTTGTTGCTGCTGGGGGTCTAATGTTCCTGGGGTGAATCTTTTGTTGTTGGGGGTGGTATTTTGTTGTGGGTGGTCCATTGTTACTGTGTGGGGAGGTCTATTGTTGTGTGGAGGAACTATTATTTTTGGGGGATCTATTGTTGATGGGGAGACCTATTGTTGCTTGGCTGGGTTCCATTGTTGCTCAGGGAATGTGGTATTGTGTGAGGGATCTATTGTTGCTGGGGATCTATTGTTGCTGGGACGGGATCTATTGTTGCTGGGGGGCTACTGTTGCTTGGGTGGGGTCCATTGTTGCCGGGGGAGCGATTTGTTGTGTGAGGGATCTATTATTGCTGGAGTGGGGTCTATTGGGATCTTGTGTTGATAGATGTGGATCTATTTTACTGTTTTTCTGGTTATTAGGGAAGAACATACAAATTATTTAGCACCACAAAATGATACTTGAGGCAGTACTAGGAGGGTGGGTAGGGGTGTAACCAAGGGTCGGTGTCAGAGAAGTGTAGGGCGTGGAGACATGGAGGGATTCAGAAGGGGGGAGTTCCTTCACCTATTCTCCTATTTAAAAAAGCCCTGAGAGTATGTAATCACTACTTAAATTTGACAAAACCCTTGGAAAAGATGGCTTATGAATTGTCACTCTTAGAAAGACAAGGTGTACATGGCAAACGGCACCTGCCTGTATGCAGGCTGCATCAATACTAAACTATTCTGATGCTTACATTATGGGTTAATTGATAATAATTTTCTTTTAAGCACATATAAGTAAAGAATATACATAACCTTTACACATAAGCTCACTGTATAATCAAACAAGATCATACTGTTTTATATGTAAATGTTTTCAGGAAATGACACTGTGATTTCATATCAGACTGGATATGTGAATACCTAGAACACAAAAATGACCTTTTCTGCCAGTCGACGCGCAAATGCAAAGTGTGACATTTGTTGAGAGACAGAGCACAATATCTACAGACTTCCTGAGTGCCTAAGGTACTGTAGATAATGTTATTTGATTTCCTCCCAGTAGTTTCTATGTCGTACAATCCTTCAATCCAACACAATTGAGTTGGCATTGGAGTAAATTTTTAAAACAGGAACAGCATAGGAAATTTACAATATTCTGTAAATGGCTTTGGCATCCAGTGGCCATTTACCTTATGTTTTTTCAGGGACAGCACACTTGCAAATGGATAGTTATGTCACAAGGGAATTGCTTAGAGGCAGCCTAATAATTTGTTTTCTTTACTGCCTGTCTGTACTGGGGCACAAATCCAAATAATAACCATTAATTTTCTGAGATAATAGTCAAGATGATATCATGACAAATCTATCCCTAAAGTAGTCTAAATATATTTTGCTTTATTTAAAACCAGAGCAGAGCAAATGTGTGTGTATATGTACCTCTCTCTCTCTCTCTCTCTCTCTCTCTCTCTCTCTCTCTCTCTCTCTCTCTCTCTCTCTCTCTCTCTCTCTCTCTCTCTCTCTCTCTCTCACACACTCTATATATATAGATAGATAGATAGATAGATAGATAGATAGATAGATAGATAGATAGATAGATAGATAGATATAGATATATATATAGATATAGATATATAGATAGATATATCTATATATATGTGGATATGGATATAGATATTATTTAAGGACATATTAGGGTTTTATTTGGTACACTTTAAAAAAAATGCTACCCTGTTTTAATTATATTTAATTATAAGCTGACAAATGTGTAAGCATGTTTTAAAAAAACTTTTTATAAAACTTTCCTCCATTTTTAAATGAATGCGTTAATGCTTATAATAATGCAAATGTAACTGTCAGTTATACCACTAAATAGATGGCACCAGGAATGAACACTGCAGTCTGATGATCCCAGTGTCTATCTGCAGGCTGAAGGCTTTTTATTTTGATCAATGTAGCATCCAGTAATCATTATGTACTAACAAACAAAGTGAGCAAATGATCAGGAAGCACGCTGGTTGGTTCCTGATTATGAGAGTCAGCAAACTTACAAAGGGGTTGATTTACTAAAGGGGAATAAACTGTGCACTTCACTAAGTGCAGTTGTACTCTGCAATTGCAATTGCTCCAGAGCTTAGTAAATGAGATGAAGCTTCACTTTGCAAAGAATACCCAATCACAAGCAAGGAAAATTAAAAAAAAAACAGAATTTTTGCTTACACATGATTGGATGATCGAAGTCAGCAGAGCTTTGTCTCATCTACTAAGCTCTGGAGCAACTGCACTTTGCAAAGTGCACAGTTTAGTTGCCTTTAGTAAATCAACCCCAAAAAGTCAAAGCGAAGGATACTTATTCATGCTGGGGAATGTTAAAAATAGAATGTGGATGAGAAGGGGTTAAGAAGGAAGTTATTTTATACATAACTTTTAGTGCTGATTTCTACTAGTGAGACTTCTGGTGTGACTTGAGTCGTGCATACAGTAGTCACATGACAAGGGAAAAAACATTGAAGTTGATTTATTAAAGATGAATGTAGAAGCTGATTGCTTACCGTGCACAAGTGCACCAGTTGTTGAACTCTCCACTTTTAGTAAATCAACCCCATTATATTCAATAGTGCCATTCTCATCAATGCAACTCAGCCCAATGCGAAAAGGTTCCTGTACTACTTTGGTGTGATCTACAGTGTGATTTGGCCCCAAAGTTGCACTACATAATCGCACAGAAAATCGGGCCAAAATCACATTGCTGTCTTACTCAGGGGCACAGCAATTTCGGATTGATACTCACTAATCTTAAGCAAAGTGGGAAAAGACAATACACTTTTCTGGCTGTTACCTTTAGGAGATGGATGATGTTAGCAGTATGTCCAGCTTCAAAAACGTGCAACATTGTAAGAAATTATTGAAAAGTTCTTATTTAGGGTTGGCAGGATTTTGGCTCCAGAGCTCAGAGATAATTTAATTTCCTGGAGCTGGAGAGGAACTGATCAAATTTTTCACTAAGCTCCGTAACTGGAGCTGAGTTTCTGGAGCTGTAGTGGAGCTGATATTAGAATGGAGCTGACCTCCAGAGTCAGGTGCACTTTTTAGTGTTATTTCACATGACTGTCATACATTTAAAATGACAGGGATCATGAAGGGGTAAATGGCTTTCATCAAATAGTAAATCCGATTAATCTAGAAATGTCTAATATGAATGGAACAAACAAAAAGAGAAACTAAAAAGAATAGAGGAAAATACTGGTTTGGTAGACAATCCATTAAATATTGTAAGTGGAAAAAATATCAACCTCGTAATTGTATTTCCATATAGTGATAGGGATCGATATGCAATTAATTTTGAAGTAGCAAAACATTTGTTGTTAATAGTGGAATAGGGTTTTGGTTATATTATCGTTCCCAGATCTATTTTTGCCTTGGCAATTTTAGCACACATCTTGCCATATAGCCTTCATGTTAATATGTTACATTTAATCTTTTCATCATCCTACTATTTTCTTGCAATGCCTGAAAATAGTAAAAGGTAGAGTTTTGCAAGATACTTATAAAGGCATTAATATATTCATTGAGTGATTATTCAATTTCTGGAGATACTTGGTTCATGTGTTGTAAAAATAATTGCATTAAATAAAGCCCAATCTAAACCAAAACTTTTTGTTACTGCTTTTATACTTCTAACCCAGTGACTCAGTGACATGTGGCAATCGCAGATGAAATGTGAGCACTGAACTCTGCCTTAAAGTGGTTGTAAACCTCTGAAATGAAAAATAAACAAAGCATATGTTTTTGTATTGTGTACTTGCCTCAAACCAAAGCAGCAAATGTAATTTCTTTTTGCTCTCTACTTTACTCTCTATTCTGTGCAGTATTATATCATATCCCCACCCCCTGGCTTCTGCAGCTGAAAAAAAAGCCTTTGATCTGTGTGTTTTAGAAGACTGTAGGGGAGAGAGGGTTGCAGATGAAGAGGTATAGCGTATGTAGGAGGAGTTGCTTCTGTCAGGGATGGGCTTTTAGCAGCTCTCTTCTCAGTGCTCAGGCTGCTCAGCTGTTGCATAATTGTCAGCACTCATTGTTTCCACAGTGGCTCACTTGGTTATCATTACCTGCTCGTCAGTACCGCCTACAGCCAGCCCCTTCTGGCTAATTAAATTGCCCTGTTCATTCCTTTCATGCCTTCGCCTGATCAACATATCTGGAGTGTCTCTGCTGTGTTCCTGTGAAAGACTTTGCCAGGCTGACATCCCTGCTGGTTCCTAATCCTGTTCCTCTGCTACGACTACGTTGATTTCTGGTTTCCTGATTACTGGCTCGTCTGATTACCTATTTTGTCTTCCGATCCCATTCTTATGTTTTGATTATATTTCCTGATCTGTACCATTTTTACCATTACATTAAAGGTGTGATTTTTACTGCATTTTCTGTCTCAGTCTGATTCATGGTTCCTGACATTAGATGAAGGCCATGAATTCAGAAGATGCAGGCAATCCACCTAGTGGTAATATTTTTTCCAGATTGAATAAGTAGGACCACTGCATTGACCAGTTTGCCATAGCGTTACAGACGCTCTTTATGCACACTGCTCACTTGGATCCTCCCACTGTGGCTGTTCCGGTACCACCATAATTGCAGACCATCCCTGTAGCTGCTCCAATCTCTGTGCAGACACCCGCCTCTAGGGATGAGCAGAACACCCCCCCGGTTCTGTTCGCACCAGAACCTGCAAACGGACCGAAAGTTCGCACGAACGTTAGAACCCCATTGACGTCTATGGGACTCGAACGTTCGAAATCAAAAGTGCTCATTTTAAAGGCTAATTTGCATGGTATTGTCCTAAAAAGGGTTTGGGGACCCGGGTCCTACCCCAGGGGACATGTATCAATGCAAAAAAAACTTTTAAAAACGGCCGTTTTTTCAGGAGCAGTGATTTTAATGATGCTTAAAGTAAAAAAAAAAAAGTGAAATATTCCTTTAAATATCGTACCTGGGGGGTGTCTATAGTATGCCTGTAAAGTGGCGCGTGTTTCCCGTGTTTAGAACAGTCCCTGCACCAAATGTCATTTTTAAAGGAAAAAATCTAATTTAAAACTGCTTGCGGGTTTAATGTAATGTCGGGTCCTGGCAATATGGATGAAAATCAGTGAGACAAACGGTATCCCCCCCAGTCCATTACCAGGCCCTTTGGGTCTTGTATGGATATTAAGGGGAACCCCGCACCCAAATTAAAATAAGGAAAGGTGTGGGGCCACCAGGCCCTATATACTCTGAACAGCAGTATACAGGCGGTGCAAACAAGACAGGAACTGTAGGTTTGTTGTTAAGTAGAATCTGTTTGTCATTTTGAACGGGTACATTTTTAACATGTTTAGCTCCAGCCAAAATATCTTTTTTAAGCTTTTTGGAAAACATAGGGAAGGGTTATGACCCCTGTGACATTTGTTTTGCTGTCTTTCCTCCTCTTTAGAAGATTTCACCTCACTTTTTGTCCCAATGACAAATGTTTTTTGAGAATTTGGGGTTTTTTGTGGAACAAGGATTGGAAAGCATCAGTGGAAAGGAGAAATGGTTTTCCCATATTAACTCTTACAGGACAGAATTTCCCTTCCTAGGGGTAGATTTCATCTCACTTCCTGTTGTCTCCTTCCGTTTGCCAGTAGGAGTTGTTTGTACGTTAGATGTTTGAAAGTAGGGGCCTGCCCTATATACTCAGCAGAAATTTGGGCCTTAGGTGTTGTTGTGGCCAATGTAAGCCCTCACAAGGCCCTGCTGTGAAATATTAGATCAAGAATTGTAATTACATGCCCCTGTTGAACAGGGGCAGAAAAACTGGGCCTTTGGTGGTGGTGGTGGTGCTGGTGCCACAACACTGTAAGTCCTCACTCGCTCTTGGTGGGTGCAGAAATGGGCCCTGCTGTGAAATATTAGATCAAGAATTGTAATTGCATGCCCCTGTTGAACAGGGGCAGAAAAATTGGGCCTTTGGTGGTGGTGGTGGTGCTGGTGCCACAACACTGCAACCCCTCACAGACACTCTAGTTGGAACGCAGGAACGAGCCCTGCTGCAAAGTATCGCATCAAAAATTGTAATTACACGCCCCTGTTAAACAGGGGCAGAAAAATTGGGCCTTAGGCACTGGTACTGGTGCCACAACACTGCAACCCCTCACAGACACTTTAGTTGGAACGCAGAAATGAGCCCTGCTGCAAAGTATTGCATCAAAAATTGTAATTAAACGCCCCTGTTAAACAGGGGCTGAAAAATTGTGCCTTAGGCACTGGTGGTGGCGCCCAGAACCAAAAATGTTCTTACAAGCTATCAGCGTGATGATTGAGGAGGAAGAGGAAAATTACTTAGGGATAGTCACTCAGCATCAGCATAGGCAGTCTTTGAAGGGATCTGAGATTTCAAAAAAAATTATTCGGTTACATCAGCATCAGGTGCTTGGTAGCTGGTGGTGATCCAAGACTGATTCATTTTTATGAAGGTCAGTTGATCGACCGAGTCGGTGGACAGACGCACCCTGTGATCGGTTACCACGCCTCCAGCAGCACTGAATGTGCGTTCCGAAAGAACGCTGGATGCAGAACAGACCAGTAGCTCAATTGCATACTGTGCAAGCTCTGGCCAGTGATCCATCCTCAAGACCCAGTAACCCAGAGGATTTTCGGTGGGAAAGGTGTCCAAGTCTGATCTTGCCCCTAGGTATTCCTGCACCGTGTAAACAGGAGTTTGTAACCTCCCAGTCTCTGGGAACGCGTTGCACAGACCTTTCTGCAAGGCCTCCCGAAGATGTTTCATCCTCTGCTCCCTCTGCGATGGCAAGATAAGGTCCGCAACCTTACCCTTGTAACGTGGATCAAGGAGGGTTGCCAGCCAGTATTGGTCCTTCACCTTGATACCACGAATACGAGGATCCTTACGCAGGCTTTGCAGGATCAGGGAGGCCATGCAGCATAGGTTTGCTGAGGCATTCGGTCCGGAGTCCTCTGGGTCACTAAGGACGACATGGACCGCAGCCACCTCCTCCCAACCACGTACAAGTCCATGTGTTTCTTGGGACTGATCCCTTAAAGACTGCTGCTGATGCTGAGTGCCAGGCTCCACCTCCATACTGACACAATCTTCCTCCTCCTCCTCCTCCTCGTCCTCTTCCTGTGTGATCGGCAGGCATGCAGGAACACTGTCTGGATAAAGGGGGCCTTGAGAGCTAAGGAAATCCTCCTCTTCCTGCCTCTGTTCTGCCTCAAGTGCCCTGTCCATTATTCCACACAGCGTGTGCTCCAACAGGTGGACAAGGGGGACAGTGTCACTGATGCATGCACTGTCACTGCTTACCATCCTCGTGGCCTCCTCAAATGGTGACAGGACAGTGCATGCATCCCTGATCATGGCCCAGTGGCGTGGGGAAAAAAAAACAAGCTCCCCTGACCCTGTCCTGGTGCCATAGTCGCACAGGTACTCATTGATGGCCCTCTGCTGCATGTGCAGCCACTGCAGCATGGCCAACGTTGAGTTCCACCTGGTGGGCATGTCACAGATTAGGCGGTTTTTGGGCAGGTTAAACTCTTTTTGGAGGTCCGTCAGCCAAGCACTGGCATTATATGACCGGCGGAAATGCACACAGACTTTCCTGGCCTGCCTCAGGACATCCTGTAAACCCGGGTACCTGCCCAAGAACCGCTGCACCACCAAGTTAAGGACGTGAGCCAAACAGGGCACATGGGTCATTTGTCCCTGTCGGAGGGCAGAGAGGAGGTTGGTGCCATTGTCGCAAACCACCATTCCTGCCTTAAGTTGGCGTGGCGTCAACCACCTCTGAACCTGCCCCTGCAGAGCTGACAGAACCTCTGCCCCAGTGTGGCTCCTGTCCCCCAAGCACACCAGCTCAAGCACCGCATGGCATCTTTTGGTCTGCGTACTTGCGTAGCCCCTTGAACGGCTATGGAGCACCTTTGGTTCCGAGGACAAAGCACAGGAAGAGGCCATGGAGGAAGAAGAAGAGGAGGGGGTGGAGGAGAGAGGTGTGTCACAATCATTAGCATTTTGGAGGCGTGGTGACGGAACAACCTCCAACACTACTGCACCTTGTCCTGCATCCTTCCCAGCTGCCAGCAGAGTCACCCAATGCGCCGTGAAACTTAGGTAACGTCCCTGTCCATGCCTGCTAGACCATGAGTCAGCGGTAATACGCACCTTACCGCTGACCGCCCTGTCCAGCGAGGCATGGACATTGCCTTCCACATGCCGGTAGAGAGCCGGAATCGCCTTCCGTGAGAAAAAGTGGCGTTTGGGTACCTGCCACTGAGGAACCGCACATTCCACAAACTCACGGAAGGGGGCAGAGTCTACCAACTGAAAAGGCAGCAGTTGAAGTGCTAGCAATTTTGCCAAGCTAGCATTCAACCGCTGGGCATGTAGATGGCTGGGAGCAAACTTCTTTCGGTGGTGCAGCAGCTGGGGCAGGGAAATTTGCCTGGTACAATCTGACGTCGGTGTACCAAAAGCAATTACTTGGCTGTGACACACCTAATTCTACACCTTCATTCCTCTCAGTGCAGGTCTCAGAGAGGACTGAAGGTATAGTGGGGTTGGAAATCTCAGCTGATGAGGAGCAAGGAGAGGTCCTCTTTGTTCTTTGGTGTGGGTCTTTTAGATACGCTTGCCAACGAACTGCATGGCAGGTCAACATATGTCTGGTCAAGCATGTGGTACGCAAGCTGGAGATGTTTTGGCCACGCGAGATTCGCTTGAGACATATGTTGCAAATAGCAGAGGTGTGATCTGATGCACTCGTCTCAAAAAAGGCCCACACCAAAGAACTTTTTGAATAACGCGCAGAGACTGCAGAGCCCTGCACATGTGGAGCTTTGGGGTGTGATGCAGTCAATGTGCTGCCCTTATGATGTGCCACCTCCTCCTCCTCCTCCTCTCTCCTATCAGGCACCCACGTTGAGTCAGTGACCTCATCATCCCCTCCCTCCTCATCACTGGAGCAAACCTGGCAGTATGCTGCAGCAGAGGGAGCATGACTGCCAGATTGCTGTCCTTCTTGGGCACCCCCTCTGTCCGTGCTCATGTTACTGCCTTCATCAAGCTGAGTATCATCATCAGAGCCTTCCAAACGATGGGCATCCTCCTGGAGCATGTACCCAACACTGTGGTTAAACAGTTCGAGGGACTCCTCAGGAGGACATGGTGGGGCTAGGGAAGGAGTCACTGATGACATTGAGCCGAGGGAAGAGGCCGCTGCTTTACCAGACAAAGTACCCTGGGCATGGATGAGAGAGGATGAGGAGGATGAGGACTGCTTGGTCATCCACTCGACCAAGTCTTCCGCATGTTGCGGCTCAACACGGCCAGCTGCCGAAAAAAAGGCCAAGCATGTCCCACGGCCACGTGCTGATGAGGATGCACCGTCTCCATGACCAGCACTAGACACAGAGCCTGCTTGCCCTCTCTTATTGGCTTGTGACTGTCTGCCTCTCCTTCTTGGCCTTCCAGACATACTAATGGCCTGTAGCTGCACTAAGCTGGGATATATATATATATATATATATATATATATATATATATATATATATGTACTGATACAGCAACTAGCAAAATCAACTGCCTGCCTGTAGTATGAGAACACCACCAACCTTCTACAGGTAGCTTTAGCTGAACACTGTGAGGTGGACGCATCCCACTAACTTGTAGGTTTAGCGAAACACTGTGAACAGGACGCACCCCACTAACTTGTAGGTTTAGCTGAACACTGTGAACAGGATGCACCCCACTAACTTGTAGGTTTAGCTGAACACTGTGATCAGGACGCACCCCACTAACTTGTAGGTTTAGCTGAACACTGTGAGCAGGACGCACTGCACTAACTGTAAATAGTCTAGCTGCCTGACTGTGGTACTAATAGGATCAAAAGAACACCAGTAATTTTCTTCAGGTAGCTGTATATACTGTAACAAGACAAGCCTGCCTGTCAGTAAGAAGATAACAGGAACGGATCTAGCAGAACACTGTGAGCAGGACGCACCCTACTAACTTGTAGGTTTAGCTGAACACTCTGAGCAGGACGCACCCCACTAACTTTTGTAGGTTTAGCTTGAACACTGTGAGGTGGACGCACCCCACTAACTTGTAGGTTTAGCTGAACACTGTGAGCAGGACGCACTGCACTAACTGTAAATAGTCTAGCTGCCTGACTGTGGTACTAATAGGATCAAAAAAACACCAGTAATTTTCTTCAGGTAGCTGTATATACTGTAACAAGACAAGCCTGCCTGTCAGTAAGAAGATAACAGGAACGGATCTAGCTGAACACTGTGAGCAGGACGCACCCCACTAACTTGTAGGTTTAGCTGAACACTGTGAGCAGGACGCACCCCACTAACTTGTAGGTTTAGCTGAACACTGTGAGCAGGATGCACTGCACTAACTGTAAATAGTCTAGCTGCCTGACTGTGGTACTAATAGGATCAAAAGAACACCAGCAATTTTCTTCAGGTAGCTGTATATACTGTAACAAGACAAGCCTGCCTGTCAGTAAGAAGATAACAGGAACGGATCTAGCTGAACACTGTGAGCAGGACGCACTGCACTAACTGTAAATAGTCTAGCTGCCTGACTGTGGTACTAATAGGATCAAAAGAACACCAGTAATTTTCTTCAGGTAGCTGTAAATACTGTAACAAGACAAGCCTGCCTGTCAGTAGGAAGATAACAAGAACGGATCTAGCTAAACTGAATACAGTGTATATATATATATATATATATATATATATATATATGCAACACCTGGGATGCATATATATACACAATACACTGTAAGTGCAGCTAACTGACTGACTGTTCTGCCTAATCTTTCTAACTCAAATCAAATGTCACTGTCTGTCTCTCTCTCTCTCTCAATGAACGCCGGAACACACACTACACAGGGCCGCCGTGCAGGCGGCCCTATATAGTGTGGGGCGTGTACTAAATCCCCTGAGCCATAATTGGCCAAAGCCTCCTTGGCTTTGGCCAATTACGGCTCTCTGTTCAGGCGGCGCTGTGATTGGCCAAGCATGCGGGTCATAGTGCATGCTTGGCCAATCATCAGTCAGCAATGCACTGCGATGCCGCAGTGAATTATGGCCATGACGCACCACACGAATTTGTCGCGAACGGCCCATATCGTTCACAATTCGGCGAACGGGCGAACAGACGATGTTCGAGTCGAACATGGGTTCGACTTGAACAGGAAGCTCATCCCTACCCGCCTCAAATATTACCTCTATAAGAGGTATGTCTGGTTCCACTCTGCTTCCTCAACATTTTGGGGGCGATCCAGTTCAATGCAGAGGGTTTCTCAACCAGGTTGGGATATACTTTGAGATGCTGCCCCAGGCGTTCCCCACGGACAGAAGCAAAGTAGGTTTCATTATTTCTTTGCTTTCTGATAGAGCCTTGACCTGGCAGATCCTCTAGGGGAGATGTAAAGACCCATTGTCCTGAGCTACCCTGAGTTTATGGATCCCTTTAAAGGGATATTTGGCATTCCTGATGGCTCCACTTCTGCTGCCAAGAGCCTCATGTACATTAAACAAAGTGCGAAAACTGTTGCCGATTACACCATTGAATTCCGTACTCTGGCTGCAAAGGTTGCTTGGAACAATGAGGCCCTCATGGTCTCCCGTATTACATTAAAGATGAGATAGCAGCCTGAGACATACCTATGGATCTGGAGAAGTTAATCATGTTTGTCATTCTCATTGACTCCAGACTCCGAGAGAGATCTTCCTTTAAAGAGCGCTTGCAGAAATGTCCTGTATGTTTGACACTGAGCTTTGCATTCCCACCCTTGCCTCCCTCACCTACCATGCATCCTAGTACCAAATCAGCCAGTGAAGTGGAGCCCATTCAGTTGGGCTTCACATGTCTCTCTCTGTGAAAGAGAGGGCCTATAGGAGGAGGGAGAGATTGTGCCTTTATTGTGGCCAGGCAGGTCACTTATTGAAGTCTTGTCCTACCCGTCTGGAAATGCCTGCACCTGAGGTCCTATAGGGGACAGACCTTAGGTGGCATTTTTCCGCCCCCAGCTATCCTGAAGGATAAGCCTTTAGTTCCTCTTACCCTTTCTTGGTCTGAGTCGTTCATCGATACACAGGCTCTAATCGATTCTGGGGCTGCAGGTGTGTTCATACATAGTGCCTTTGTGTCTAAGCACCCGATTCTGCTGCAGCTTCATGCCACTCCACTTGCCATTGAGGCTTTTGATGGGAGACCTTTACAGCCTGCCCATTTGACTCATGAGACTGTTCCATTGACTATGCCCGTAGGGGCTCTTCACCATGAGATAATCTAATTTCAATTAATTTCCTCACCTCATTTCCCGGTCATTGGTTATACAAAAGTGCAATCCCTCTTTTGATTGGCATTGTGATGAGGTTCTTTCCTGGTTGCCACAATGCAGTAAAACATGTTTTCAGAAAGTGGTTAAGGTCTTATGTATGTCTTCACTCGCCTCTTTGCCAGAGGAGTACTGCAAATTTAGCGATGTCTTTGACAAAGGTCAAGCTAGTATTTTGCCTCCACACCGGTCATATGATTGCGCAATTGACCTTCAACTTGGTGCGATGTCTCTTTGCGGCCGAGTCTACCATTTGTCTGTCTCGGAGGATAAAGCCATGGAGGACTATGTTGCCGATTCACTTTCTCAGGGGTTCATCCGCAAATTCTCAACTCCTACCAGTGCTGGCTTCTTCTTTTGAAAAAGAAGAATGGTGAACTGAGACCTTGTATCAATTATAGGGGTCTCAATCTCATTACGATCTGATCCCATTGATTACAGAATTATTTGACCTCCTCAAGGGAGCAACGGTTTTCAGTAAACTCGATTTTAGAGGGGCAAAAAAGTTGTGAGGATTAAAGAGGGCGATGAATGGAAAACTGTGTTTAATACTAGGACCTGACATTATGAATATCTCGTTTGTCGTTTGGTCTCTGCAACACTCCTGCAGTTTTCAGTTCATTAACGATGTCCTCTGAAATATGTTGCAGCAATGTGTGGTGGTTTATCTTGATGATATTCTCATATATTCAAAATCCCTAGAGAACCACCATACAGATGTCACCTCTGTGCTACAGAGGTTGATAGATAATAACCTGTATTGTAAGTTAGAAAAGTGTGAGTTCCATCATGAACAAGTAAAATTTCAGGGCTATGTCATTTCTACTGCCAGTTTTTCGATGAGAGAAAAACTATTTGCAGTTTTACAGTGGCCTTGACCCATAGGTCTAGGTCCGCTTCAACGTTTTCTTGGCTTTTCCAGTTATTATCGGAAATGTATTCGTAACTTCTCTTCTCTGGTCAAACCTCTGACTGATATGATCAGGAGGGACAACAACTCACAGCATTGGTCTCTGGTTTCCATCAAAGCCTTTGAGTCTCTCAAGGCTGCCCTTGTTTCAGCTCCTGTGCTGGCACATCCTGATCCTATATTGGACAGGGGTAGCTAGTTTGTGTCCAGGTTTTGGCGAGCCTTTTGTGCACAGTTGGGGATTCAGCTTTCCTTCTCCTCAGCATATCACCCGCAGTTCATTGGGGGTCAACCAATCCTTGGAGCAGTTTCTACATTGCTACATTTCTGGCCACCATAACAACTGGTCAGACCTCTTACCTTGGGCAGAGTTTGTTCACAATAGTGCCATCAATGCTGCTTCCCAATTGTCTCCGTTTATGGCGAATTATGGGTTCCAGCCATCCATGTTGCCTGACACATTTGCATCTCCGTGATCTCTGTTCCATGTGGGTGTAGGTTCGAAAATCCTTGCGACATGCCTGTGATAGGTACAGACTCCATGCTGACCGCCGATGCCTACCTGTGCCTTCCTACACAGTTGGGGAGAGGATCTGGCTGTCATCCCCTAACCTCTGACTCCGTGTTCCCTCACTGAAACTGACATGGCAGTATATTGGGCCTTTCTGTATTCTCCGTAGGATCAACCCAGTGGCCTACACATTAGAACTTCCAACATGTGTATTTCTAATGTATTCCATGTTTCCCTATTAAAACCTTTGGTGTGCAACTGCTTTACCACCTTGGAACCATGTCCTTGCCCAGGTTCAGGTTGAAAACCATGAGGAGTATGAGATACAATCTGTCATTGACTCCTGTAGGTTTTGTGGGCGCATACAGTATTTTATTCATTGGAGAGGTTACGGTCCGGAGGAATGCTCTTGGGTCCCATCCTCAGACGTACATGCTCCTGTCCTCCTCCGTGCTTTCCATAGACATTTCCACTCAAACCCGGTGCCCCTCTGAGGGGGGTGGGGGCATTAAGGAGGGGGTACAGTCAAGGCTGGGCTTTTAGCAGCTCTCTTCTCAGTGCTCAGGCTGCTCAGCTGTCAGATAATTGTCAGCACTCATTGTTTCCACAGTGGCTCACCTGGTTATCATTACCTGCCCATCAGCCCAACCTGCAGCCAGCCCCTTCTGGCTATTTAAACTGCCTTGTTCATTCCTTTTGTGTCTTTGCCTGGTCAACATATCTGGAGTGTCTCTGCTGTGTTCCTGTGAAAGATTTTGCCCAGCTGACATCCTCTCTGGTTCCTGATCCTGTTCTTCTGCCTCCGACTACGTTGATTTCTGGTTTCCTGATTACTGGCTTGTCTGATTACCCATTTTGGCTTCCAATCCCTTTCTTATGTTTTTACTATGTTTACTGATCTGTACCATTTTACCATTACATTAAAGGTGTGATTATTTTTACTGCATTTTCCGTCTCAATCTGATTCATGGTTCCTGACATTTTTATTGCTGCTTATCACCAGAGGCTAGTCACTTCAGTGGGTATATGTAAGGGTTCACAATTAGTTTAATGCCTGTCCCAACCACTGTGGAAACATGCTAGGATACTGGAGAACATTTAGGATCAATATTCACCACCCCCAGCCATATGGTAGTCAAACCTCAAGTGGAACTAAAGACACCTACACTCACCTTCCTTTCAGCGATACAACATATACATGCTTTCTTGTCAGCGCCGCCTGGTTCTTTTCTAGGTTCAGCATCTTACCTGGATGGCCCAAGATGGTGGAGGTAATTCTGAGAATGTACAAAAAGCTGTGCATGACCAGATCGATGTACATTTTTTTTGCTTATTAGAGTAAAACATGAGCGGTATAACAGTCATATACAGCATCACACTCCAAAGTAAGTACAACCGCATCAAAGATGTATACCACCAATAATGTGTCTAGATAAGCGGTACTCAGGAAAAACTAGAAATCATAAAAAAGGGACATAAAGTACAAGGAGAAATGTAAAATAAGAACAAGAGAAAGAGGGTATAGATAAAGAACCAGAAAGATAAAAGGCATGGTAGCGTACATAGTCATACACACCATATTACCAAAAGTATTGAGACGCCTGTCTTTACACACACGTGAACTTTAATGACATCCCAGTCTTAGTCCGTAGAGTTCGATATTGAGTTGGCCCACCCTTGCACCTATAACATCTTCAACTCTTCTTGGAAAGCTGTCCACAAGGTTTAGGAGTGTGTCTATGGGAGTGTTTGACCATTTTTCCAGAAGCACATTTGTGAGGTCAGGCACTGATGTTGGACGAGAAGGTCTGACTCGCAGTCTCCGCTCTAATTCATCCAAAAGGTGTTATATCGGGTTGAAGTCAGGACTATGTGCAGGCCAGTCAAGTTCCTCCACCCCAAACTCGCTCATCCATGTCTTTATGGACCTTGCTTTGTGCATTGATGCACAGTCATGTTGGAACAGGAAGGGGTCATCCCCAAACTGTTCCCACAAATTTGGGAGCATGAAATTGTCCAAAATCTCTTGGTATTCTGACGCCTTAAAAGTTCCCTTCACTGGAATTAAGGGGCCAAGCCTAACCCCTGACAAACAACACCACCCCATAATCCCCCCTCCACCAAATGATTTGAACCAGTGCACAAAGCAAGGTCCATAAAGGCATAGATGAGTGAGTTCGGGGTGGAGGAACTTGACTGGCCTGCAACCCGATAGAACACCTTTGGGATGAATTAGAGTGGAGTCTGCGAGTCAGGGCTTCTTGTCCACATCAGATCCTGACCTCACAGATGTGCTTCTGGAAGAATAGTCAAACATTCCCATAGACACACCTAAACCTTGTGGACAGCCTTCCCAGAAGAGTTGAAGCTGTTATAGCTACAAAGGGTGGTCCAACTCAATATTGAACCCTACAGACTAAGACTGGGATGCCATTAAAGTTCATGTGCATGTAAAGGCAGGCGGTAATCTAGTATAAGTGTAATATGGTGTAAGTATGAGCTTCAGAGCTGGGCAGGAATTGGTTAAACATGGATATACAGGTTGGCAACAGGGGTAAAAAGGTTCAGTTATAAGAAGGTTACAATTCCATGAGCAAATGTGCATTCTAAAAATGTTTGCGATCAAGAAGAAGAAAAAACTTTTATAGCAAAAGAAATAGTATGTCTCATCTGCGATAAAAAGTCTTCCTGATTGCAAACTTTTTTCTAAGGTAAAGTTCCATTTAAACAGACCCTCAAACCTCACTTTTTAGCATTAATGGTCAATATCATCTCCCCTTTAACTTAGGTTATTCATCAGATAACCCTTTTGCTGCCAATGGCTTAATACTAATTTCAGAACAGAACTGCTTGCAGCTAGCTGGTTCAGTACGCCTTTGGTCCTCTGCATTTCTTCTATAAGCTCATAGTTGCTTCAAAAAGTGCACTCGATCAAAATTACCCTCTTTCCCAGGATCTTTTATCTTTTTCACTCACTTCCAATTCCGGTAAAGAAGCATCGATTAGAGAAGTTTCAATCTCAGATAGCAAAATTTATTTGGGGAAACAAAGGCTACCGATGCCCTAAAAGCGTACAATATAGAAGACGCACACGTGGAGGTCTGGGGTTACCAAACCTCTGAAGATACTACTGGTTGGTCCAATTGTCACAATTTTCTACTGTCTACACTTTCGGTAATAAACCAGATTGTGTCGACGTGGAGAGACAGGTGGTTCCATTACATACCATCGACTTTTTGTTATGGGTTCCCCCCAAACAGAGGCCCCCAATTCTAGCCCCTACTCTTTCACAATCAATGGCTTTATGTGACATTTTATACAAATCTACTCGCTTGATATTGGGTATCCACTCGTTAACCCATCTGTTTAACAACCCACGGTTCCCTCCTGGTATGGACATTAGAGCATATAAATGGTGGACGGACAAGGGCTTATACAGAATAGGCCACTTCATGTCCTCTATGGGACCCCTGTTGCTAAGTCTTTGTGTCAGTAAGCTGGATATGCCCCCTTCTGAAAGGTTTCGCCTACACCAAATTCTCCATTTCTTAGCATCCATTTGGGACCCAAAACCCAACCCACCGAGAATCAGCATGTATGAAAGATGGTGTTCTGAAGGAGGAATATCATGAATCTATGCAGCACTGGTGGAGAAACTAGACAAACCCTCATATGCTCTAAACTGGGAACGTGATGTGGAGGTCAGTTGGGAAACAGAAACTTAGTTCTCTATATATCAACAAGCTTTTAAAGGCATGATAAACACCTCCTTGATGGAAGCCAATCAAAAGATTATTACACGCTGGTATATGGTTCCCGCTTGCCTGGCCAATATATTCCAGAACACCTCCCCACTGTGCTTCAGAGGATGCAACATTTTTGGGCTCATTCTTTCACACTTGGTGGGAGTGTCCTTGGATTCAGGGGTTCTGGAATAAAATTTTCAGTTTGCTGCGTAAAGTAAATTTCAAGCTCTACCAAAAACACCCGAGTTGGCGCTACTGAACAACAGGCCGGCCGGTTGTGGTAAACCCCAATGGAAGCTTATCCATTTCATGTTGTTGGAAGCTAAGATGATGATCGCCCCTGCCTGGAAGCGACCCTCAGTATCCTTTGCGGCAGCAAAAATGCAAAATATCCTGGATAATGACCCAGGAGAAGACAGCTAATCTTCTCCTGGACACCTCTGACAAATTTGTAATTGTCAGGGAACCCTGGCAGAAATATCTTAAAGTGCCTTTGTGATAAACAACCGCAATCTATTACTTACAGATGCTCCATAGTGCCATTTTAACTTTCCCTTTCTATTTGACCTTTCTTCTGCTTATCTTGCTCATTCTGTCCAAAGATTATCCCTTCAGCACCCTCTTTTGATTACTTGGAACTTGCACTCTGGGTAGTTCCAGTTAGCAAATGGCGATGTAACATAGGATAAGCTGTTAGATTGAAATTTTCACCAAGCATGGTCTCTTACTGCTCTGAATTATGACCTCTAGTTCAGCACCTTTTTCTTCTTTTTTTGTTTTTTTGTTCATAGAACTGGATGAGTACTGCATGGTGGTGTTTCTTTATGAGGAGTCATATGTGGAGTCTGGTGTGCTCTCTATCCCCTTTGACACAGTTAGATCCCATATGGGTTGTCAGGGTGGGATGGACGCTGCCCATTCTCTGATACGATCCCCTCTTGTTTTTCTAATTATTTCTTCTGGTCTTATCACGCAATACTCTCTTCATGGCTGAGCTGAGCTATTAATTTTTTTCTCATTTAAAGATTTATTAAGAGAAAATGAAAGTAATAACATGCATGTTTCGTGAATCGCAGATGCAACTGCGTATGTTTTTTTTTTCTTTCGATACAGCATAATGAAGAAAAAATCAAAATCTAGACCATATATAGGCTCTAAACATTAACTATTGTGAATCTTATATTATGGTAACATTAAGTGGATTGGGTCATTAAAATTCAAGTTCGGATTTATAAAGAATCCAACTGAAGCCCTTTTCATGCAATAAACATTATTCAACACTATCAACTACAGAACATCCGTAGTATTATCTTATGCTATATACTCTTAACATCTGCGGGAATACTTATGTTGAATGTATAGGTGAAGAATAAGAAAAGGAAAAGGAAAGAAGAATAAGAAGGGGTGGAAAGGTGCAGTGCAAGTCTTAAATTGCTTCTAGTTGCTGTTACATATACCAAAAGGCAGACTCCGACCTCAGATATTCCTTCTGATCTTATGTGGATTTATTGTTTATAATTTCCCCAATATTTGAGAATATTTAAAACTAAACCATGGTTGCCATGTCTTATGGAACCGTTCCTGGGCCAGGGTGTCCTCCATCTCACAGACATCACATATTCCGAGCAGCCATTCCAAGATAGAGGGGACCCTTGGTGAATTCCAGTGCAGGGGAATTAATGATTTAGTTGCGTTAAGCATGTGTTTAGACAGAGAATGCTTATATCTCCTAAAAGAGAAATTAGTCACATGTAGTAGGCAACAAGCTGCGTTTAAATTCAAATTAGTATCTGTAATCAATTTGATTAAATTTCGGACTTCCGTCCAATAGCCTTTAATCAGGTTGCATTGCCACCAAATGTGTGTCAATCTGCCTATTTCTTGCTGACACCTCCAGCACATCTCTGATCTCTGGTTATCCCATTTATGAAGTCTGTCAGGTGTGTTGTACCAGTGCATCAACAATTTGTAACTCGTCTCTTGCTGTTTTGTGTTCATAGAGCATTTGTGTGCCATTATGCAAGCATACCTCCATTGTTTCTCTGATATCTCCATGTTTAAGTCCCCCGACCACCTCCTCCTATGTTCATCTCCAGTCAGCACGTTTGGATTTTGTAGCCACGTATAAGCAACTGAAGTAGCCCTGTCCAGTGGAGATTTGCTGTGGCAGACCGACTCTAATTCAGTCAGGGGTCTGAACAAATCTCGGGAACGTCCAAATTTGTTTAAGTAGCTCCGAATCTGGAAATATGTCCATTGACGAAGGAGAGGTAGATTACTCTCTGATTTAATAGATAGCCAGTCTTTGAGTTTATCTCCTTGGAAGCAGTCCCCTATAATCAAGGGCGATCTGTCACTTATGTTTTGTAAAGTAGTGTTTTGCTCACCTGGTGGAAAGTCAGGGTTGTCCTTCAGTGGTGTTAATGGGCTGGGAAGTGTTGTGATGTCTTTTTGTTTAGCTAGGATATTTGTTATCTCTAGGGTGGTTCCTGTCAAGGGGTTCCTTTTTAAGATATTTGGGTATTTGTTCCGTGGGATCCATGGTGTATAGATAAGAGGGATGGGGCTTAAGTCTGCTTCTAATGAAACCCAATCTTTCGCACTTTCATGGCAATGCCAGTCAATGGCCCTAGTTAAGTGTGACGCGTAATAATAGTGTTTGAAGTTCGGGAATCCAATCCCTCCCAATTCTTTGAGTTGTGTTAGTTTGGTTAACTTTATCCTGGATTTCTTATGTTGCCAAAGGAACCTTAGGATGATGGAATTCAGAGTTGCAAAGAATTTCTGTGGTATTTTCACTGGTAGGGTACTCATAAGATATAAGAATCTAAGCAGTACCACCATCTTGATTATTGCTGCACTTCCAAACCATGAAAAGTAGCCTAAATTCCAATCTCCAAGGTCCCTCTCACATTTTTTAAGGAGCGGGATGTAATTCCTCTCAAAAATGGAATGCAATTGAGGCGTTAGCCAAGTTCCCATATATTTCAATGCCGCGGATTCCCATCTAAATGTCGAGTTGGCTATAGTTTGTTTGAGAATCTTGTCTGGTAGAGATATGTTTAGGCCCTCAGATTTTGTGTTGTTGATTTTTAGGTTTGATAGGTATCCGTAGTGTGAGAATTCCTTCAATAAATTAGGTAGGGATATTAGTGGGTCTGTCAAGAAAAACAGAAGATCATCAGCATATGCTGCCACCTTGAACTCCCTGTCCTCTACCTTAAATCCGTGGACCGCCGTATTTGATTAAATTTTTCTAATAAAGGGTTCCAACGAGAGGATGAACAGTAAGGGGGACAGTGGGTACCCTTGTCTAGTCCCGTTTGTAATGTGCACTTTCCGTGATAGCGTGCCATTGATTTTCAAGCATGCTGATGGATTGTGATACAGCGCAGATATCCATGACATCATGCGTGTCCCAAGTCCTACGTGTCTGCACACTGCTAGCATATAGTCCCAAGCTACTCAATCGAAGGCCTTCTCCGCATCCGTAGAGAGGAGTAGACCCTCGATATTTCGCGTTTTCGCTGCATGGATCAGAAGCAAAGTTTTGGTGACGTTGTCTTTAGCTTCTCTACCCGGGACAAATCCGACCTGTTCCAAACCTATCAGCCCAGGTAGGAGGGAACCTAACCTTAATGCCAGAATTTTTGTGAATAGTTTAACATCAAGGTTCAATAAGGAAATGGGTCTGTAACTAGTACACTCTCCAGGGTCTTTGCCCTCCTTCGGTATTATTGCAATGTGCGCCGAGAGAAAGTCGGGAGTTATTCCCCTCTGTGAGGACAGGGAGTTCAAGGCATTTCTAAGAGAGCCTGTTATGATGTCAGTGAAGGTTTTGTAGTATATTGCTGAAAAGCCATCTGGTCCCGGGCTCTTACCCGACTTCAGTTGAGCGATAGCTTGTCTCAATTCTGAGGATGAAATGGGTTCTTCTAATGTATCAGAGTCAGAGTTGCTAAGGGTCGGTAGGCCACTTTGGGTCAGGTATTCCTGAATAATTTGTGCTCTATTCCCTGTCATATGGGGTTGTTTGTGTTGTTTTGGTAAGTTGTATAGTCCAGTATAAAAGTCATGAAAGTGTTCTGCGATCGTCTCCGATGTCACATCTAGTTTTCCGTTCTTATTTTTAATACCTGCGATGTGGTTGTTCCGAGCATGTTTCCTCAACACTCTTGCTAGAAATTTGCCTGACTTGTTTCCTGATTCATAGTAAATTTTTCTTTTGAAAAAAAAGCATACGTTTGGCTTTTGTGTCTAAGATCTGTTGTAATTCTTTCCTAGTATCTAAGAGTTTTGTGGCTGAATTGGTAGAGAGGGACTGCTTGTGTAGTCTTTCCAAAGTGTTAATCTGTGTTATCAGTGATTTTACTTGAGCTTCTCTCTCTCTCTTGCGCTTGGAGCCCATTTTGATCAATAACCCCCTCATAGTGCAGTTATGCGCTTCCCACACCATCAGAGGGTCTATGTCAGGGGTAGTACTTTCTTAAAAAAACTGTGTCAGGTTGGTGGTCAGTTCCTTGATTAATAAGGGGTCCGTTAAAAGCGACGTGTTCAGTCTCCATGTCGGTTTTCGGTGTGTGGGGTCCTGTAGGTTCATGGCGAGATAGATGGGTGTATGGTCTGAAATGGTTTGCATACCTATGTTTGTCTTTGTCACGTGGTTAAAGTCTCTTTGCGACACAAAAAGGTAGTCTAAGCATGCGTACCTTGAGTGTGGGACAGAAAAGTATGTATAATCTCTCTCGTCAGGATTCAAAAAGCGCCATGTGTCTATCAGCTGTAGGGACTGCAAAAGGGACTTGATCTTTTTAAGAATTTTATAGGAGATGCACGTCTTCCCAATGGAGGTATCGGTAAGTGGATTTAGCTGTATGTTGAAGTCTCCTCCAAGGATCAAGCACCCCGATGCAAACCCCGCAAGCTTCCTGACAATGTTTTGGCAAAATGGTACATGCCTTCTATTAGGGAAATAAACGTTTGCTAGTGTTAACGGTATACCTCTATAGGTTCCCTTTAAGAAGACAAATCTGCCTTCTGAATCGCATATTTGTTCCATCAACTCAAAGGGTGTCTCCTTGCTGATCAAAATGGAGACTCCCTTTGTCTTAGAGTCAGGGTTAGTAGCATGAAATGCCCTTGTAAAGTATGAGTTTGTGAGTTTTGGTGTCTGTTGAGTTTTGAAGTGGGTTTCTTGGAGAAAAACAAAGCTTGGCTTACCTTTTTTAAGCTCTCTCAGAATGGTGGAGCGACGTTCTGGTATGTTAAGACCCCTTACATTATGCGAAATTATCAATGGACATTTTCCCAAGGAGGAATAGGCCATGGCTGGAGGTTAGGAGGAGGTGCTCGGATCACCAATCTGCAGAGAAAACACAACTCCGGTACAAGAATTATTATTTATAATGGAGATTTGAAACAACAATCCTGTTATAATGCTACTACGCATCTAGTAGGGGATGTATAGTAAAAGTTAAAGAAAAGAGAAGAGCAGAGGAAGGAAAGAAATAGGAGGAAATATTCAGAGTATGAATGAAGTGTTGGAAGTCTATCTCTCGGGAAAGCGAAATGCTTTATCCGAGGACAGAGCCTACCAATTCTGTATGTTGTGTCTCACGACTGTTTAGGTGCCGCGAGACACGCTGTGGGGTTAGGGGGAGGCGCAAACAACCAAGTGTCAGCACACCTATTGAGATGCTAAAATGTGAAATTAAAGAAAGGACTAAAAAAAAGAAAAAACTTCATCCTAATTGCTGCATACGCGGCCTAACTGTATTAAAAAAAAAACCATCAAGGCTAAAAGATTCACACCCGACCTTGGTGTGTATATTCAACTCAGGTTAACTCTTTAGTATTAATGTCAGTCAGTCAAGTTCTGCGGCCATTTCGTATGAACCAGGAACACCATCTTAAATACTAGTAAACTTTCTCTGAAGCGTATAGTAGAAATATGTTAATTGATCTCACACGCTTAGAGAATATCTAAAATCAAACAAAATAATATATAATGAAATATATATAAAATGTATATAATGAAATATACACAATATATAAAGTCCCCAGGTTAGGAGATTGTGCTGGTTAGGGCACCCTTGCCAACCAGAACACTCTTAGGATGCAATCACATACCCGACAGCTCAGACATTAAGTATTCAAGAAGAGGGATAGTGACTCTGCCCTGAGTAAACCACCCATGTATCGTAACCATAAGTCTTACAAAACGACTGGGAGAGGTATTGGCAGGTTAGTAAATGTATATAGCTTGGCTGTGGATACTGACAAATGTCCTGTGTCCCAGTGAGATCTTTGGCAGTTAATGCTATGGGCAAGAGTATCTAAAAGTCAGGGTTAACTGCGGTTTATAAGTGTAGTTAAGTCAGGTTCAGGAGAAACTACACCCTCCAACAGAAAATCTGCACCACGGGACAAGCGATCGCATAATGTGTCCTGAATTCTGCTGTGCTTATGTAAGGCAAGAGCTCCTGTGCAGTTGCTGGGGATCTTTGGTAAGCTGGAAGTCCATACATCATCGGTAATCCTCGGTGAAACATAACGTTGCAGAACAATGTCTGTGGTGGTTTAAGCATTAATAGTGTGTGAGTTATTCAGGGAAACAGCGAAATGATGAAGTCACTCATCCTCCTGTTCCCTGGGTGCCTCATTCAGTCTCTGTGGAGTACCCATCTTGGAACTGCCTCCGCAGTTACTTTTGTGTTTTTTGGACTGTCTTTTGTCTGGTGAAGTAAAGGGCGAGGTCGGAGGAGACCTTTCCAGTGGGGGCTGTATGAAATCAGCATACCACTCCGGGAGAATGATCTGACCCAGGTCCAATGCTTCACAAAAGTCTGGGAGGTCTGCAGGTGTATGCAGTATGCACTGACGTCCATTTTCTGTGACCGTAAGGGCGAATGGGAAGCGCCAGGTATATCTCAAGTCTCTTTCTCTCAGTTTATCCAGCAATGGACGTAATGCGCGTCTGTTTCTCAGCGTGATCTGAGAGAGGTCTTGTAAAAGCATTATTGTCTCTCCATTAAAAATGATTTGATCATTCCTCCTTGCTTTGCGCATTATTTCTTCTTTCAGCCCAAAGTTTTGTAGGCAACAGATTACATCTCTTGGCGGTGCTGTATCAGGTCCCTGCGGCCGAAACGCTCTGTGTGCCCTCACAAATTCGATTTCTATGTCCTCCTGCTGTTCAAGGAGGCTGTTGAACACTCTGCTTAGCGCTGGAACAATCTGGTCAGTTTCCACTGATTCCAGAATCCCCCTTACTCTTATATTACACCTCCTGCCTCTGTTGTCGAGGTCTTCAATATGTCTGTTCATCTCTATGAAATGCTGTGACTGTGTAATTGCGTGTGTGTAAGTCGGCGCCATTTTGGGATTCGTCCCGCTATTACGAGCTGCTGGCTGGGTTTTAAAGATGTCCGCGATGTTCTGTGTCGCCAGGGACACCGAGTAGTGGCGTGGGCGAGACTGTGTAGTCGGGTGAGGCTTTCTGCTTGGCATCTGAGCACTGTAGGTTGGGTGTTTGGCTGTGAACGGCTGCGTGTGCTGCAGAGCTCCTTCCCTGCGCTGCCATCTTCATTGCGCGCCAAGCCACGCCCGAGCTATTAATTTTTTGTGCATATGTCACAGACAGACAGTTAACGCTACTAATTTGTGTTTTTGTGCATTTTTAAAATTCAATAAAAACTTTGAAACAAAAAAAAGAGCATATATGCCGAAGCATGGGGGCAGGGATGGAGGAGTAATTAGCATTTTCTTCGGCATATATTTTTTAGGCACAGATTGCATTAAAAAAAAAATATTTTTACTATGTTTTATTGTATTTGCTTTGCAGGTATGATATGTCTTACTGTTATACTGTAATGTTACTTTGTTTTATTGTTAACCATCATTTGCTTAGCAGGTATGCCATTCAGCTGCAGCACAGATTTTATTATCTTGACAGCAACAGCGTTTGCTCCCATTAAATGTAAAACAGCGACTCCAGCGCTGTAGGAGGTGATTTCACCACCACAGTGCTTACGAGCAAAAGCGAATGCAAGCGTCGATCTGGTGTCATATGTAAACAGCAATTGCACCATGCATGTGAGGTATCACCGCGAAGGTCAGATCGAAGGCAGTAATTTTAGCAGTAGACCTCCTCTGTAAATCTAAAGTGGCAACCTGTAAATGCTTTTAAAGGCTTTTAAAAATGTATGTAGTTTGTCGCTGCTGCAGGTTTGTTTGCAATTTTAAAGCATGTCGTGTTTAGTATCCTTGTACTCAGCATAAGATCATCTTTTTTATTTCATCAAACATTTGGGCAGTATAGAGTGTTTTAGTGCATTAAAATTAAAAAAAGTGTGTTTTTTTCTAAAAAAAATTGCTGCGCAAATACTGTGTAAAAAAAAAAAAAAATTGCAACACCCACCATTTAAATCTGTAGGGCCTTTGCTTTAAAAAAAAACATATAATGTTTGGGGTTCAAAGTAATTTTCTTGCAAAAAAAATATTTTTTCATGTAATAAAAAAGTGTCAGAAAGGGCTTTGTCTTCAAGTGGTTAAAAGAGTGGGTGATGTGTGACATGAGCTCCTAAATGTTGTGCATAACATGCCAGGACAGTTCAAACCCCCCCCAAATGACCCCTTTTTGGAAAGTAGATACCCCAAGGTATTTGCTGATAGGCATGTTGAGTCCATGGAATATTTTATATTTTGCCACAAGTTTCGGAAAAATGATTATTATTATTTTTTTTTTTTACAGTAAGTTGTCACTAAATGATATATTGCTCAGACATGCCATGGGCATATGTGAAATTACACCCCAAAATACATTCTTTTGTTTCTCCTGAGTACGGGAATACCACATGTGTGAGACTTTTTGGGAGCCTAACCGCGTACAGGACCTCGAAAACCCTTCACTGCCTTCAGAGTTTCTAAGGGCGTACATTTTTTATTTCACTCCTCACTGCCTATCACAGTTTTGGAGGCCATGAAATGCCCAGATAGCACAACCCCCCCCCCCCCCCCATGACCCCATTTTGGAAAGTAGACCCCAAGCTATTTGCTGACAGGCATGTTGAGTATTTTGCACTCTCGCAAATTTTTCTTTTCTTTCTTAATTTTCAAAAACAAATGAGAGCTGCAAAATACTCACCATGCCTCTTAGCAAATACCTTGGTGTAACAAGGGGTTAAATTCTGTGTTACATTTATTCATAGATTCATTTATATATTTACCCTTTTAGATATGTGGTCAGTAAATGCAATGATTAAAACACACAAAACAAAGAATGTAATAAAAGAGATTTACTTAGCTTCGATTAAAGATGCATTACAGATGATACAATACAGGATAAATTCAGCATTCAATCCAGGGAACCCCTCAACTTTTGAATTTTCAGATAGTTCTGGAAGCCGACAGCCTGGTCAAGATCTGGGACCACTAACGTCCCTCCACGAAGTTCCCCGGCCTGCTCTATTGTCTGACTTTTAAAGGCTAGATGGAAGGGGCGAAAAAGCTGGTTTTATCTGGTACTAACAAAGCCTATCCCAAGACAATGTGACCATCTGTGAATGACCGTCTGTGAGCTCAGAAACATACATTATACATATATAGAAATATATATATATAGTAATCACCTTAAAACTATTACTAAGTTTCTTGTAATTCAATAACTAAAGTTATATATATATAGACCCATACTACACTTGGGGTGTCTACTTTCCAAAATAGGGTCATTTGGGGGGGGGGGGGATTTGTGCTATCTGGACATTTCAGGGCCTCCGTAGCTGTGATAGGTAGTGAGGAGTAAAATCACCATTTTACGCTCTTAGAAAGCCTGAAGGCGGTGATTGGTTTTCGGGGTCCTGTACACGGCTAGGCTCCCAAAAAGTCTCACACATGTGGTATCCCCATACTCAGGAGAAGCAGCAGAATGTATTTTGGGGTGTAATTCCACATATAACCATGGCATATATATGAACATTGAGAGAAGCTGAAGGGATTTTATCGGTGCAATTTTTTCTTTCTTAAAACACAGTTTATTGTTTACAATCAATTTAAAAAAGACATGATATATATATAATATCAGACAAAATTTATTTTTCTTTTTAGACAATGTAAAATACAGTACACAATATGGTCAAAGAAAGGGGGAAAGAAAAGGATTTGTATTACAAATTCACAGATGGCAGTTGTTGCATATTAGCCCGACATGTTTCGCATTGTCGCTTTCTCAAGGGATATGCAACTATTAGGTAGGTCATCCAATATTTTTAACAATTCTACAAAGATAAAGAAAAAAGAGAAAAGGGTTTTTTACATACATACAGGCATAATATTTAATGTTATCACTGCAATAGATGACTATAAGATATATACAACACGCATTGTCGCTCTGAAGAGTCAAAGAGTAACTTACCCCCAAAATGACCCAGTAAAACCTTAGCAGCACCAGCATGGCCTAGGCCAATCACGACGGGACAGCGAAAGAGCCAAATTGCAACCACAGGGAGCAAAAAGATGAGGCTAATATAAAAAAATTTATAAAGGTTTGCAAATATTTAGTATAAATTAGATTGTGTAATGGAAGATTAATTTAAGTTAGAGACCTGATAAATTCAACACTTACGTTGATGGATATGAAAATTGCAGACATAAATGCAGATAAGCATCAGTGTCGCTGAAATGATGATTATAAACACTATTGGAATAGGTTAGGAATCAAGCTGAAAGTTTAATAAAGCAAAAAGTTTTTTGTTACTGCATAGAAGAAAGCTGCACTGAATCATTTAGGCTGAATCATTTAGATTAATGCTATAATAATATTTAAATATTCATATAAAATTTCATAATGATATGTTAAAAATGCTGTCTGAGACTGCAAGGTCTTTGAATATTATGAAATAGTGACAGCGAGTAATGTAAGATACAAGTGCAGTAAAGAATCTGAAATAGTAAAATAAGGGTATGCATTTGTAAAGAGCAGAGTGTGATGTACTCACCAGTCACTCACTCCGCTGAAGTTTTAGCTTCCATCTACCGGCGCTGGCAGGTTGAACTGTCAGGGAAGCCGGTTAAATAATGCTCCCCATCGAGACGGCGTGTGACGCTGCCGGCTCGATGCGGACGTGAGGGCGCATGTGCGCATGCCCGGGAGGCCAATTGTCAGTCCAAACTCCAAATCCCATGGACCACAGCGGCAATCTGGGAGGGCCGACATGCGCAGTGTGTCGCGCAGCGGCTCCTTCCACACTGACGCCGGAGCCGTGTCACGGGACAGGAGGGCAGAGGGAGGGAACACACAGTGCCCAAGAATGGATTGGCCGCTGCGGGGAGGCACAGCGCGGAATGGGCACATAAAAGATGTGCCCCGGGCGTCCGTATGGATGCGGTGGCCCCAGCTAAATCCCAACGCGATATAGACCAGGTGCGGTCTGACAGGGAAGGGCCAAAGAGGTAGCCGATCGAGGAGGAGGGGACCATATACCCTCCAACCTCGATCGGTTCTGACACAGCAGAGAGACAAGGCGCTTCCCTTAAAGGGAAATACAGTGATGTAAAAAAGAGAATAAATAAAACAACATGTATAATAGACAACATGGTTACAATATTAGACATTAATTCATAAGTGAAGTTTTACATAACACATGGGTGCATACATTTATGAAAATTAAGTCATAAAAATTACTGAAGAGAGATAATAATAAAAAAGGGGAAAAAAACAAGGAAGGGGGGGAAAAAGGGAGGGGGAAGGGGGAATTGGAAGGGGAGAAAACAAAAGGGGGATTGGTGTTGGCACTGGCAACTAAGGTCATAACTAAATGACCAATCATTTAGAGGAAGGACCGGTAGCTTAGGCTTTCATTGAGACCGGGGAAATGGGTGGCTTTAAGGACATGAATCCAGCGGGCTTCGAGCTGGAGCAGTGTCCTATCGACACAGCCCCCTCTTTCGTCTAGTGGAACGTGTTCTAAAGTTTGGAACTTGATGGTACTGGAGTCAAAATTATGGTGAAGACCCACATGCCTAGCAATAGCTGTGTTCATTTCTTTCTTGAGAATGGGCTTTATGTGGTCTCTGATTCGTTTGAAAAGTGGTCGTTTCGTTTTGCCGACATAAAAGCTACCACACATGCATTGAGCTAGATAGATTATACCTGGAGTCTGACACGTTGCACTGAATTTGATTGAGTGCCATTTTCCATTTGGAAGTAAAAAGTATGATGTATTATCTATATATCGGCAAATGTCACATCTACCGCAGGGAGATAAGCCGATATGTGAAGACTTTTTAATGGTTGAAGGGTCTTGAAAGTGACTGTGAACAAGACGGTCCTTGAGTGAAGGGACCCGTCTGAAGGTTATCTCGGGAAAGGTGTTGATGTATTTACTGACTGTTGAGTCAGCTGATAGGAGGGGCCAGTATTTGGTTAAAATACTTCTAATTTCTCTGTGTTGACTGGAATAACGCGTAATCAGTCTGACAGTATCAGATTTTTTGCGAGGTTTAGTTGAAAATAATAACGAATCTCTGTTTTGTATTTTAACCTTGTTATAGGCCCTTTTTGAGGCTGTGTCGATAGGACACTGCTCCAGCTCGAAGCCCGCTGGATTCATGTCCTTAAAGCCACCCATTTCCCCGGTCTCAATGAAAGCCTAAGCTACCGGTCCTTCCTCTAAATGATTGGTCATTTAGTTATGACCTTAGTTGCCAGTGCCAACACCAATCCCCCTTTTGTTTTCTCCCCTTCCAATTCCCCCTTCCCCCTCCCTTTTCCCCCCCTTCCTTGTTTTTTTCCCCTTTTTTATTATTATCTCTCTTCAGTAATTTTTATGACTTAATTTTCATAAATGTATGCACCCATGTGTTATTTAAAACTTCACTTATGAATTAATGTCTAATATTGTAACCATGTTGTCTATTATACATGTTGTTTTATTTATTCTCTTTTTTACATCACTGTATTTCCCTTTAAGGGAAGCGCCTTGTCTCTCTGCTGTGTCAGAACCGATCGAGGTTGGAGGGTATATGGTCCCCTCCTCCTCGATCGGCTACCTCTTTGGCCCTTCCCTGTCAGACCGCACCTGGTCTATATCGCGTTGGGATTTAGCTGGGGCCACCGCATCCATACGGACGCCCGGGGCACATCTTTTATGTGCCCATTCCGCGCTGTGCCTCCCCGCAGTGGCCAATCCATTCTTGGGCACTGTGTGTTCCCTCCCTCTGCCCTCCTGTCCCGTGACACGGCTCCGGCGTCAGTGTGGAAGGAGCCGCTGCGCGACACACTGCGCATGTCGGCCCTCCCAGATTGCCGCTGTGGTCCATGGGATTTGGAGTTTGGACTGACAATTGGCCTCCCGGGCATGCGCACATGCGCCCTCACGTCCGCATCGAGCCGGCGGCGTCACACGCCGTCTCGATGGGGAGCATTATTTAACCGGCTTCCCTGACAGTTCAACCTGCCAGCGCCGGTAGATGGAAGCTAAAACTTCAGCGGAGTGAGTGACTGGTGAGTACATCACACTCTGCTCTTTACAAATGCATACCCTTATTTTACTATTTCAGATTCTTTACTGCACTTGTATCTTACATTACTCGCTGTCACTATTTCATAATATTCAAAGACCTTGCAGTCTCAGACAGCATTTTTAACATATCATTATGAAATTTTATATGAATATTTAAATATTATTATAGCATTAATCTAAATGATTCAGCCTAAATGATTCAGTGCAGCTTTCTTCTATGCAGTAACAAAAAACTTTTTGCTTTATTAAACTTTCAGCTTGATTCCTAACCTATTCCAATAGTGTTTATAATCATCATTTCAGCGACACTGATGCTTATCTGCATTTATGTCTGCAATTTTCATATCCATCAACGTAAGTGTTGAATTTATCAGGTCTCTAACTTAAATTAATCTTCCATTACACAATCTAATTTATACTAAATATTTGCAAACCTTTATAAATTTTTTTATATTAGCCTCATCTTTTTGCTCCCTGTGGTTGCAATTTGGCTCTTTCGCTGTCCCGTCATGATTGGCCTAGGCCATGCTGGTGCTGCTAAGGGTTTACTGGGTCATTTTGGGGGTAAGTTACTCTTTGACTCTTCAGAGCGACAATGTGTGTTGTATATATCTTATAGTCATCTATTGCAGTGATAACATTAAATATTATGCCTGTATGTATGTAAAAAACCCTTTTCTCTTTTTTCTTTATCTTTGTAGAATTGTTAAAAATATTGGATGACCTACCTAATAGTTGCATATCCCTTGAGAAAGCGACAATGCGAAACATGTCGGGCTAATATGCAACAACTGCCATCTGTGAATTTGTAATACAAATCCTTTTCTTTCCCCCTTTCTTTGACCATATTGTGTACTGTATTTTACATTGTCTAAAAAGAAAAATAAATTTTGTCTGATATTATATATATATCATGTCTTTTTTAAATTGATTGTAAACAATAAACTGTGTTTTAAGAAAGAAAAAATTGCACCGATAAAATCCCTTCAGCTTCTCTCAATGTTCATATATATGTTTACTCAGGGATGTGGTGTCTTCACATGAGGGTGTTTTTCCCACTTTTGGAATCTAAATTTACATCAATATAACCATGGCATGTTTGAGCAATGTATCATTTAGTGACAACTTTGTGCAAAAAAAAAAGTTGTCATTTTCCCACAAATTGTGGCAAAATATTAAATATTCCATGCCTCTCAACATGCCTCTCAGAAAATAGCTTGGGGTGTCTACTTTCCAAAATGGGGTCATTGGGGGGGGGGGGGGGGTTGTGCTATCTTGGCATTTTATGGCCTTTAAAACTGTGATAGGTTGTGATAGGTTGTAAGGAGTGAAATAAAAAATGTACGCCCTTAGAAATCCTGAAGGCGGTGCTTGGTTTTCAGGGTCCTGTAAGTGGCTAGGCTCCCAAAAAGTCTCACACATGTGGTATCCCCATACTCAGGAGAAGCAGCAGAATGTATTTTGGGGTGTAATTCCACATATAACCATGGCATGTGTGAGCAATATCTAATTTAGTGACAACTTTGTGTAATTTTTTTTTGTCATTTTTTAATCACTTGTGATAAAAAAGTAAAATATTCAATGGGCTCAACATCCCTCTCAGCAATTTCCTTTGGGTGTCTACTTTCCAAAATGGGATCATTTGGGGGGGTTGTACTGCCCTGCCATTTTAGCACCTCAAGAAATGAGGCAGTCATAAACTAAAAGTTGCGTAAATTCCAGAAAATGTATCCTAGTTTGTAGACGCTATAACTTTTGCACAAACCAATAAATATACGCTTATTGACATTTTTTTTACCAAAGACATGTGGCTGAATACATTGGCCTAAATGTATGACTAAAATTGAGTTTGTTGGATTTTTGTAGTGTGGGGTGGGACTAAGAGCAATGAGCCATGATTGGATAGCATCATCATTACTTTCTTCAATCATGGCTCTAACAGTGCTCTGTGCCCTGATTGGGCAAAGCTTTCAATGCTTCAGCCAATCAGGGCTTTCAATGCACTGTGCGGTGGGGCAGTGCATTGTGGTCATTTGGCGGACCGAACAAACGGTCGACCGCCCCAATAATTTGGGTGTTCGTCGGACAGGCAAACAGCCAATGTTTGGCCCAAACTCATGCTCGGGCCGAACCATTCACCCAACTCTACTTACCAGGGCTCCTGAGCCAGAGCTCTAAGAGTGGCCTACCTCTGCGCTTTATACTCCACCACCAAGTATGTTACGACAGAACAATCTTTTTGTTTCTTATCCCTGCAAAGCTTCAACCAAGACGGTTCCTCTACTACCTCTATCTCTAGAAATTCTGAAAATGAATCTACATTATGGAAACCAATATGATCCCCAAGTTGTTATTGTTAGTGCAATTTTCTTCTGAGAAGACTGATCATAAGTAATTGTTTAAATGTTTTGCTACATCCATGTCTTCTTTAACATAAGTATTATATCCAGTTTTAATTTTAGTGATCCCATTGTATTCTTCCCTTCAATCACTGATGTACCAAAAAGGTGCAGTCTCTTTTCCTAATAAATGTAGGCATTTCCTCCTCTTTCTATGCTTTCGCACCACTGATCATGTGCTTGGACCCCTTTTGCCTATTTTTATACACTTCTTTACAGCTACACTTTCTGTTTCCTTGAATCCCTTATTTTCTTTCCCTTTACTATGATTTACCTCTTTAGTGAGTCATATTGTTTTTTTCTTGTGTTATATTTATAGTGATTTTAGATGAGTTTATAAAGGAGTTTCTGTAAGCTTATAATGTTGCAAGGAGTTACAATGGTGTTCTGGAAGTTTATCCTGTATCGTGGCCTTGTGTATGCACAATCCTTTATAGTGCAGCCTCAAGAAGCAACTAAACGATAAAACTACATATTTACATAAGTAAAGAACAAACTTCATAGAAAAAAAGACAGAAGTGCGTGTTAAGTTTGACCTTTTTTATTTTAGATTTCATAGCTGTATTTCGTACATATGTATGGAATGCTAATTGATTAGCTAAAGAAGCTTTATGTGATAAATAGTACAACTCTTCAATGGTTCAAGGCTTTCATGTCTGACAAATACCAAAGAGCATCATTTGGTGCCTATATCTCTTTATTGAGTTGGATTTGACAAAGGTAAGTTTAGCATGCAAGGTGTTGTAAAAAAGGAAATAAATTTGGGAGCGGAAGCATGCCAGTACTGCCAGATAGGCTAAGATCGAATTAAATCAGCCAAAGGATGTTGCTGTTGGATGTTATCCAGGCATATGTGAGAAATTCCCCATCAGGTAAGTTATGCTTTGATGCAAGCTTTACAAATGTACTGGACCGTTAGATCAGAAGACGCCAGCCACCTTGGTAATCCCATTCATTTCAATTTATTTTAAACAAAGAAGGTGTTACCAGTATCGGGAGTACCTGAAATACATATAGAATCTTTGGGAGAATTATCACCTTAAAGGCTGCTACTCTACCAACCCAGAACAAGTAGTATTTGCACAACCTGGTTAAATCTTTTTGTGTTATTCAATAGAGAAATGTAATTAGCCTTGTATAGACTAGAAGTCATGGATGTCAATGTAATTCTCAAGTATGATAATCGGTTACTTATGAATAGGTAAATTGTGATTGCAAAGAGATTCTTGTTGTCAAATCTATAGTTATCCCTAGAATGCCGAATTTCGATTTGTTCACTTTGTAGTATGGAACCAGAGTAAACATATCTAGAACCCGATGAACCCCAGGGAAGGACTGTGCCAGGTTCTCCAGGGACAGGATGATATAATCGGCAAAAAGGGTAATGACATGTGTTCCTCCTTTATAGATATTTCCTTAATGTGAGTGGAGAGAGGGGACACGCCTGCGTTGTTCAAGTATAAAATAATAAAGTTCTTGGGGAACAGGCCTTCAGAGTATACATGGGTTGATGGGGTTGTTTACAGTGCAGAAATAGCAGAGAAAATGTTGCCCCCGTAAAAGGCCTTCTCCGCATCCAAACTGAGAAACAGAGAAGGCCTCCAAGATCGCTCTGCATGGTGTAGCAAATTTAGAACACGTCATGTGGAGTCAGGAGCCTGATGATCTGACACAAAACCCGCCTAATCTGGTTTCACTAATGTCGGAAGGAATTGAAGCAACCTGAAAGCTATAAGCTTAGCATAAATTGTTAAATCTATGTTTAGTAGAGAGATAGGTCTAAAGTTCTGTGCATATACTGAGTCTTTCCCTGGCTTGGGTAAGGTGATGATAGTGGCAATCAACATTTCAGGAGGAAAGGATGCCCTGGACACAGCAATGTGGAGATAGTACTGGATGAAATAATTGGTAACATTCTGAGGTGAATATGTCAGGACCTGGGGATCTATTATGTGGGAGTGCCTGCCTCCATGGTCTCCTTTGCATTAAAGGGCTGATTAAGAGTAGAGAGGTCATCCAGAAATAAGTTAGGTAAAGATACTGAGGATAGAAAATCCTCGATCAATTCGGGAGTAGGTTGCAGGGTATTTGAGTCTTGTAGCAAATTGTAGAGGGAACTGTAGTAAACGCTAAAAGCGTCAGCTATCTCTTGCGGATTCAGTAGTTTTTCCTCCAGTTTCAGTGTTCTAAACTCATGTCTCATTCAGTTTAAAAATGCTAAAATGGAAGGAGTAGGGGTTTGTTTATGGGAATGTTCTAACTGCTTTATAGCAGTCAAAGTATCATTAAGCTGCTGTGTCCTGTGCCTCCTTACAGCAGTACTTGGTTGAGCATTATTCCTCTAATAAAAGTCTTGTGTGAGCACTACAGTGTAAAGGGATCAGTGGCATACAGAGCATTAATCTCAAAGAATTAATTCAGGGATTTCTGTATGATCTTCTTATGGTCTGGATGTGACATTTATAAGACATCATTACGCCGTCTATTATTTCTTGTCTCCAGCTGACTCCCCGCCCCACTGTAATGGACATAGGGGCATGATCTGACCAGGTGATGTTTATGATATCAGATTTTCATACATTTTAAAGGAGAACTATACATAGGGCTATGTGAGAATAAGTATTGTGTGAGAGAAATAGGTATAGTCCTTTTCTGTGGCATGGTGACATCGCCAGACATCAAAAAGTCAGGAAACATCCAAAAAAATGTGTTAAAGTCACTCTGTGGGAGCTAATTGGCTTGACATTGGGAAGATAAATGTTAATGATGGTGTAGGTAGAATTATTGATCATGCACACCCCAACAACATACTGTCCTTATAAATCCTGTTCAGAAGCAATGAGTTTAAATGCCACTCTATCTTTAATTGCATTTAGCACCCCTCTCTTCGTAGATGAGGAATTTGAGGCCACTATGTAAGGGAACTGTCTGTTTTGAAAGTTGGTTGGGTTTTCTAAGAAAAATAGGTCCCCTGTAGGCAGAAGACATTGCAATGAAGCCTTTGTGCCTGTCTCCAGGCCATTTGCCATTTGGCTGGGCTATTAAGACCTTTCACATTTAAGGAAGACAGTTTGAAATGCATCCTAAGAGAGATCACACTTCTAATTTGGAATGAAGGTGGCCAGGAGAAGGTGCAGTAGATTTTTGGTACTGAAGATAATCTGTCAGGGAAACAGGCGCATCCCCATGCACAGTTCCACAGATCAGTTAACCAGCACAGGCAAGGTCGCGCTAATGCGCATCAGCATCAGCGCACACGAAGGTACAATACAATTTCTAGACGAACGCCTGGCGCCACGATCGGGTGAATGCGCGTGCATGACAATGCCGCAATCGTGCGTACGTGCGAACGTAAGGGTGCGCGCACGACGTGATACAGGCGCCTTGTTTATTTAAACATTCCACTGACAGTGCCACATCGCTGGATTATCATCAGCTCTTCCTGTGTTCCTGTGATTGCGGTTCCTGTTCTCCTGACCTCCTGTGTACCGACACGGCTTGTTTATCTACTCCTCTGAACCTCCTGACTCTACGTACCGGCTTGCTTTGGACTCCTCCTGCCTGCTCCCTGCATTTGACCCCTGCTTGATTAACGGACTCTGCATTCCTCTGTCTCCTGTACCTGGATTTGTTGATTCAGTTCTTGGACTGTCTTACGGTGTTTGACCCTCTGGCTTGGCTTCTGATTTCCTATTGGACTTCCATTAGTCCCCCTTTCTGGACCTTAAGCACATTGCCTCCAGTGACCTTGTTCTACCAAGTTCCCAACACCAGCTTCTACTTCCAGGCAACCCGTGCTTCTGTGAGCACCGCATCCCTGTGTCATCTTCAGGGTTGTGCTGCACTCGGCCGCAAGGGGAGCCCTCTCAGCATCTCGACCTCCTACCAAGACCCTGACAGTATAATCCAGCCATGTCAGAGGCCGACGGAGGTGACTCCCCGATGAAGGCTGTTCTCCAGCAGATCACGGCTCTTACCCCAGTCATCCAGCAGCTTCAGGAGGAATACTTCCGGTTGAAGGAACGTCTGCAGAACCTACCTGAGCCACCCTCTCTCTCAGTTCAAAGCTCACCTCCAGTGGCAACTACCGGGTTTATGGCCCCTCCAGAACCACGAATCCCAGCGCCAGAATGTTTCCGTGGCGATCGAAGGAAATTTAGGTCCTTTAAGAACTCCTGTTACTTATACTTTGCCTTGCAACTACAGACTTTTTTCAGTGAAACAATCAAAGTGGGTTTCACTATCTCCTTACTACGTGGTGAGCCGCAGACCTGGGCCCATGGCCTGTTGGAACGAAGCAGCCCCATCATCAACACTGTGGACCAGTTCTTTGAAGTCATGGCCCGGCTATATGATGATCCTCTACGAGTAGGTACTGCCGAAGCAACTCTACACTCCCTTCGTCAGGGTCAGCGCCCTGCGGAAGACTATACGGTAGAGTTTCGCACATGGTCTACAGACTCTGGCAGGAATGAGGCAGCATTAAAGTACCAGTATTGAATGGGGTTGTCTGAGGCCCTCAAAGATGAACTAGCCAGGCTACAGATTCCATCCACACTAGAAGATCTCATCCAGTTAACGGTTCAACTTGACAGACGTTTAAGGGAACGTCAGGTTGAATGCGATCGGGCCTCTTGCTCTACCCGGACACAGCCCCAAGACCTGTCTGCAGTGGCCCCCATACAAATCAGCATGTTCCGTCCAGCATTAACCTCTGAAGTAAAACTTCATCGCCGACAGGCGAAACTTTGTTTCTACTGCAGGGAATCAGTACATTTCATAGACAACTGCCCCACAAGACCAAGAAAACTAACCCTTTGCACTCCGGTTCATCTTCAAGTAGCCAAGTCTTCCTCTGCTCATATCTCACTCCTTGTTACATTGCTAGTGGCAGGCAGAAAAGTTCACCTGCAAGCAGTACTGGATTCTGGGGCGTGTAGTTGTTTTTTAGACTTGACCTTAGCTAAAAATCTTGCTATTCCGCTGAACCATAAGAAACAGAGACTGACAGTCCATTTGGCTGACGGCTCCATGCCGAGCTTGGGTTATGTCACCCAGGAAACTGTACCTATCCTTACCGTTACCAATTCAGGTCATCGGGAGTTTCTTAGATTCGATGTCTTAAGTTCCCCTATGTTCCCGGTCATCCTAGGAATCCTATGGCTACAAGCACACAATCCTCAGATTGATTGGTCCAAGAAGGAGGTATTTCTTACATCTTCCTATTGCCAACAACATTGTTTGGCCCCCGAATCCCAGGACGTTTCCAGTTGCTTGACTGTACAATCCACACCCAGTCTGGATCCTAATATACCAGCAGTCTACCTGGAATTTCTTGACGTCTTTGATAAGAAGAAAGCAGATACCTTACTGCCACATCGTCCTTATGATTGTACCATCGAGTTACTGCCAGGAGCTACTATTCCCTTTGGCCGTTTATTCTCCCTTTCCGAGACAGAGCTTGAGACCCTGAGACAATATATTGACGAAAACCTTAAAAAGCGATTTTATCCATCCTTCCTCTTCCCCTGCCGGTGCCGGCATTTTCTTTGTCGAGAAGAAAGATAACTGAGACCATGTGTGGACTACAGGGAATTAAACAAAATTACCCTTAAGAACCGCTACCCACTCCAGCTCATCCCCGAGCTTTTTCAAAGGTTCCGCACAGCACACATCTTCACTAAACTTGACCTTTGTGGTGCTTATAATCTTGTCCGTATCCGAGAGGGGATGAGTGGAAAACGACTTTCAGAACAAGATTTGGACATTTTGAGTACCTGGTCATGCCGTTTGGGTTGTGCAATTCCCTGGCAACCTTTCAGCATTTCATTAATGATATCTTCCGGGAGCACTTAGATCAGTTTGTTGTTGTCTACCTCAACGACATTCTTATTTTTTCAGCCACTCTGGAACTCCACAGAATACATGTTAAGAAGGTACTGTGCATCCTCAGAACCCACGGGTTATTCGTTAAATCTGAAAAATGCGATTTCGAAAAGACTTCAATTCAGTTCTTGGGACTTATCATCACCACAGGTGGAATTGCCATGGATCCTCAAAAGGTGAAGTCTATCCTCGACTGGCCGACCCCTTCGGACAGGAAGGGTGTAGAGAGATTAATCGGCTTTGCAAACTTTTACAGAAGATTTATAAAGAATTTCTCCACCATTGTCGCACCCATTACTCAGACCACCCGCCAACATACCAAGTTTCAGTGGTCCGCAGCGGCACAATCCGCCTTCGATCAGCTTAATACCTTCTTCACTTCTGGCCCAATTCTACGACACCCTCACCCTGCTCTACTGTCAGAGAGCTCACCTTGCTGGTCATGGGATTGGCCACCAGAGGGAGTGCCTGTGAGCAAGCCGGCCTATTTAAGTTTGTCAGGCACTCTGTTCAGTGCTGCCTGATCATCAGCTTCCTGTGCCGAAGTTCCTGTTTCCTGTCTTGTCTTCCTGTTTACCTGATCTCCTGATGACCCGGATTGCCCTTGGATTCCCCTTCTTGCTGCCTGTACCCGACCTTGGCCTGTTTGACTCCGCTTCTGCCTGCTCCTATTGTACCTTGTTGCCCGTCTGTTGCCGAACCCAGCCTGTCTCCTGACCATCCTGCTCAGTCTCATCGCCTGTGTTCCAGCCTGCACCTGCTGTTCATAGACTGCTATTCCACCAGCATCTGGACTCTAGTTCACAGGCTCTCATACCACTCCGCACTCCTGTGCTTCCTGTTACCTTACCAGGGGCCGCGAGTCGGACGCGTAAGGGAGCCTACTCTCTGCCCAAGCGGACTCACCGGTCTGGTAAGTAGGAGTCTGATAGTATCAGGCAGCCATGACCGAGTCCGGGCAGGGGGCCTCCCCTATGGACGAACTTTGCAGACACTTGGCAGGATTAACCCAAGCAGTCAAAAGTTTACAGGATGGCTATACCCGACTAGAGGAACGTGTTCAGGCCCTGTCTGCACCTACCAATCCTCAGGGGACTTCGTCTGCAACCGGGGCACCCTCCGTAGTCATGCTCCCTCCAGAGCCCAAAGTACCTATACCGGAGAGATTTTTTGGAGACCGTAGTAAATACCGTGCATTCCGGAATGCATGTAGTCTCTATTTTGCTCTGCAGCCTCGGACCTTCTCCCTAGAAGCTACCAAAGTGGGCTTTGTTATTTCCCTGTTGTCCGGTGAGCCTCAAACCTGGGCCCATCACCTTCTGGAACAAAAGTCGGATGCCCTGGAAAGTCTGGACGCCTTCTTCTTGGCGATGTCTCAACTTTATGAGGATCCTCAACTAACCGCTTCTGCTGAAGCTTCCCTGCACTCCCTTCGGCAAGGCCGCAGGGCAGCGGAGGACTATGCCGTTGAATTTAGGCGCTGGAGTTCCGATACGGCATGGAATGACGCGGCTCTGCGTCATCACTTTAGAATGGGTTTGTCCGATCCACTCAAGGACGAGTTAGCACGGGTTGGGATACCTCAGACCCTGGAAGAATTAATTAACCTCTCAATCCAAATTGACCGTCGTCTGAGAGAACGACGCACCGAAAGGTCTACCAGTGCCTATCGACCCACTTGGATGCTTCCACAGGTTCCCAGTCCTCCTAGTAGGCCTTTGGCTCCTCCAACCTCTCCAGTTTTCGACACATCAGAGCCTATGCAGCTTGGTCTGCTCCGTCCTTCCTTGACTCCCGAAGAGAAGTTACGAAGACGTAACCTTAACCTATGCCTCTACTGTGGGGAACCTGGGCACTATGCCAGCGTCTGCCCCAACAAGACGCGTAAGTGTCGTTCCTCTGCTCGTATATGTGCTACTATCATGCCAAAACCTAGTACTCACCTTACCATCTCTGTCACTTTGCAGCTTCCCGGAAAGGCTATCCAAGTTCCAGTCATCGTTGATTCCGGAGCATGCAGCTGCTTCATGGACCAGGCCTTTGCAGCTCAGCATGATATCCCACTCCGACTCAAGACCCAGAGCCTGGCTGTTCATCTTGCAGACGGTTCCGCCCTCCGTTCCGGTCCTGTCATTCAAGAGACTATCCCTATAATAGCTACTATAAACTCTCAACACCAGGAATTCCTCCGTTTAGATGTCATTTCCTCTCCTCTGTTCCCTGTCATCCTGGGCATGCCGTGGTTGCTGGGCCATAACCCCCATATCAACTGGGTTTCTGGGAAAGTGGAGTTTCTGTCTGATTATTGCCAACAACATTGCCTGCCAAGAATGGCCCATGAGATACCTCAACTCCTCGGCCTACACCCTGAAACCAACTCACACCAAGCCATCCCAGAACCCTACCGAGATTTCTCTGATGTATTCAGCAAGAAAGGTGCTGAGACTCTACCGCCACACAGGCCCTATGATTGCCCTATAGAGCTGCTACTTGGAACCGAAGTACCCTTCGGTAGGATCTTTCCATTGACTGAGCAGGAATTGGATACACTAAAACAATACCTTGATGAGAATTTAAAGAAAAAGTTCATCCGCCCGTCCACATCTCCGGCCGGCACAGGCATATTCTTTGTGGAAAAAAAAGATCATTCCCTTCGGCCATGTATCGACTACCGGGAATTAAATCGGATAACGATCAAGAATCGCTACCCCTTACCCCTGGTGCCTGAATTATTCCAGAGGCTAGGAACGGCAACCGTCTTCACAAAACTGGATCTTCGCGGAGCCTATAATTTAATCCGTATCCGGGAGGGGGACGAGTGGAAAACCGCTTTTCGCACTCGTTTTGGGCATTTCGAGTATTGCATTATGCCCTTCGGTCTATGCAATGCCCCAGCCACATTCCAACATTTTGTGAACGACATCTTCCGGGAATTTTTGGATCTCTACGTCATCGTCTACCTCGATGACATTCTCATTTTCTCATCATCACTGACTGATCATCGCAGGCACGTCCGGAATGTCCTCGCCCGGCTCAGGCAACACGGGCTGTATGCTAAACTCGATAAATGTGAATTTGAACTCCAATGCATCCAATTCCTGGGGCTCATCATTTCAGTGGAAGGTATTAAAATGGACCCTCAAAAGGTGTCCGCCATCCTGGACTGGCCCGCACCTACGGACAAGAAGGGGGTCCAATGCTTCGTTGGATTTTCCAATTTCTATAGGAAATTCATCAGAGACTTTTCCAAGATCATCGCCCCCATTACTGAATTAACAAGACAAGGAACCCGATTCTGCTGGACCCCTAGGGCTCAATTGGCCTTTGAAAAATTAAAAGGATTATTCACGTCGGCCTCCATCCTCAAACACCCTAACTCTGCCTTGCCATTCGTGTTGGAGGTTGACGCCTCAGAGGTCGCAGTAGGAGCTGTACTCTCCCAACGTCAGGGCCCCAAGGCCCTTCTGTTTCCAATAGCTTTTTTTTCTCGCAAATTATCGGTGTCTGAAAGAAACTACGATGTAGGAGACCGGGAGCTTCTGGCCATCAAGACGGCTCTGGAGGAGTGGCGCTATCTTTTGGAGGGTGCTGTACATCCTATTCTAATCTACACGGACCACAAGAACTTGGAATATTTGAGATCTGCCAAGAGACTAAAACCGCGACAAGCCAGATGGGCGCTCTTCTTCTCTCGCTTTCAATTTCATATTACCTACAGACCCGGCTCCAAAAACATCAAACCAGACGCTCTCTCACGAATGTTCCATGACTCCAAAGAAACCGTCCCTCCGGACACTATCCTGCCTGCAGGAAATTTTTTATTACTTCAGGGGGATTTAATCTCCAGAATAAGGCAAGCTTCCACAACTATACCCCAACCCACTGAGACCAGCCTAAGAGATGGTTTACTCTGGCATAAGGAGAAGATCATGGTTCCTGAGAGCCTTAGGGTACCAGTACTAGAGCTTTGCCATGACCACAAGTTGGCTGGGCACTTCGGGGCTCAGAAGACAACCGAACTGGTGCAGCGCACCTTTTGGTGGCCACAGTTGGCCGAGGACTGTAGGAATTACGTCAGTTCCTGCCACACATGTGCCCGAAGCAAGAATATTCGGACGAAGGCCTGGGGCTTACTGAAACCCTTGCCCATCCCTGACAGACCTTGGAAAATGATCGCGATGGATTTCATTGTGGAACTGCCCCCATCCGAAGGCTTCTCTACCATCTTTGTCATAATTGATAGATTGTCAAAAATGGCTCACTTCTTGCCTATGAAAGGCACACCCTCAGCCGTGGAAACGGCGAAGATCTTCATTAAAGAAATTGTGAGATTACATGGGGTTCCCTCTAATATCGTCTCGGACCGGGGTGTCCAATTCACCTCCAGGTTCTGGAAGGCATTGTGTGGTTCCCTCGAAATTGAGTTAGCGTTCTCTTCAGCCTATCACCCTCAGACAAACGGCCAGACGGAGAGAACCAACCAAACCTTGGAGCAATACCTCCGTTGTTTCTCTGCCTTTTCCCAGGATGACTGGGTTTCTCTGCTACCAGTTGCGGAGTTTTCATACAATAACTCCCTGCACTCAGCCATCAACCAGACGCCATTTTTTGCCAATTATGGATTTCATCCCTCCTTTCTACCCAGCTCAATACCTGAATGTTCCCTCCCTGCAGTGACCGAGACATTGGAATTCTTCTCTACCAACAAACTTCTGCAGGAAACAATGGCCCAATCCCAGGCTTCTTATAAAAAGACGTTTGACAAGAAGAGGCGCGGGGAGCTTATCCTGGAACCTGGCAATCAAGTATGGCTGTCCACAACTAACTTAAAAATGGCTTGCCCTTCTAGGAAACTAGGGCCTAAATTCATGGGACCCTTCTCGGTGAGAAGAAAAATAAACAACGTAGCGTACGAGCTCAGTCTGCCGGACTCCTTCAAAATACACCCGCTTTTCCATGTGTCCTTACTGAAACCGGTCGCTCCTGATCCTTTCCCCAACCGTAGTACCAGTCCTCCTAAGCCTGTTATGATCAATAACGAGGAGGAGTTTGAAATCAAGGCTATCCTGGACTGTAGGAAAAGGCGCAATCAAATACAGTATCTTATCAAATGGAAGGGGTATGGTCCGGAGGACAATTCCTGGGAACCAGAAAACAATTTGCATGCCCCGGAACTTTTGCAGACTTTCAGAAATGTTCATGCCTCCAGGTTGGCCCGGCTGGGCATCCGGAGGCTGCCCTTGGGGAGGGGGCACTGTCAGAGAGCTCACCTTGCTGGTCATGGGATTGGCCACCAGAGGGAGTGCCTGTGAGCAAGCCGGCCTATTTAAGTTTGTCAGGCACTCTGTTCAGTGCTGCCTGATCATCAGCTTCCTGTGCCGAAGTTCCTGTTTCCTGTCTTGTCTTCCTGTTTACCTGATCTCCTGACGACCCGGATTGCTCTTGGATTCCCCTTCTTGCTGCCTGTACCCGACCTTGGCCTGTTTGACTCCGCTTCTGCCTGCTCCTATTGTACCTTGTTGCCCGTCTGTTGCCGAACCCAGCCTGTCTCCTGACCATCCTGCTCAGTCTTATCGCCTGTGTTCCAGCCTGCACCTGCTGTTCATAGACTGCTATTCCACCAGCATCTGGACTCTAGTTCACAGGCTCTCATACCACTCCGCACTCCTGTGCTTCCTGTTACCTTACCAGGGGCTGCGAGTCGGACGCGTAAGGGAGCCTACTCTCTGCCCAAGCGGACTCACCGGTCTGGTAAGTAGGAGTCTGATATCTACCCTATGTCCTGGAGGTGGACGCCTCAGAAGTTGCCACAGGGGCGATCCTATCTCAGCGCCAGGGTCCCAAGGCATTGCTGCATCCTGTGGCCTTTTCCTCACAGAAAATGAGCCCTCCAGAGAGGAATTACGATGTGGGGGACTGGGAACTTTTGGCAATTAAGACAGCTCTCGAGGAATGGTGGTATCTCCTGGAAGGTGCCACTCATCCCATCCTGATCTTCACGGACCACAAGAACTTAGAATACCTCCGCACGGCCAAACGCTTGAGACCCCGACAGGCTCGATGGGCTCTGTTTTTCTCTAGGTTTAATTTCCACATAACCTATCACCCTGGGTCAAAGAATGGAAAGGTGGATGCCTTATCCCGGATGTTCCTGGACACTCCTGAAGAAATTGCACCCAGTACAATTTTGTTTCCCCAAAACTTTCTACTAATCCAACTTGACCTAAGATCCTCAATTGAGCAGGCCTCTAGTCAATATACAGAAGCAGAAGTCTCCTCCCTGAGAAGCCAAGAGGGATTCCTATGGCACCAAGACAAGATTTTCGTTCCTCAGCAAGCCAGACTATTGAAGACCTTTCATGACCATCAGCTAGCTGGTCATTTCGGGGTCAGAAAAACAACTGAGCTGGTTCAGCGGTCCCTATGGTGGCCCACTTTGGGATTTGATTGTAAAAGATACGTTAAATGTTGCATAATCTGCCAACGGAACAAGGGGTCCAACGCCAGGTCTTGGGGCTTGTTAAGACCACTGCCAGTCCCAGAACAACCTAGAAAATTTACATGGACTTCATTGTGGATCCGCCCCCTCAGAAGAATTTACTACCATCTTGGTAGTGGTAGATCGCCTGTCCAAAATGGTGCATTTTTTGCCTATGAAAGGTACCCCCTCTGCCTTGGATACAGCGAAGATCTTTATTAAGGAAATTGTCCGATTACATGGATTGCCAGATAACATTGTATCAGATAGAGGGGTACAATTTACCTCTAGATTTTGGAAGAATCTCTGCAAACTACTCTCAATTGAGATATGCTTGTCCACAGCATACCACCCACAGAGTAACGGTCAGACCGAAAGAACCAACCGGACGCTAGAACAATATCTGCGGTGCTTCTGTTCTTTCTCTCAGGACGACTGGATTCAACTATTACCGTGTGCAGAATTTGCATACAATAACTCGATACACACGTCTACCAACCAATCACCCTTCTGGGCGAATTACGGTTTCCATCCTTCATTTTTACCCAATGTAATTCCTGAATCTTCAGTCCTAGCAGTTCAGGACAGAGTAGATTTCATCCATACAAATTACCAAATGCTCCAGGATACCATGAAGAAGGCCCAAGAAGAATATAAAAAGCAATACGATAGAAAAAGAAGAGCGAATTCTACCTTCAAGATAGGGGATAAGGTGTGGCTCTCATCAGTGAACCTCAAGTTACCATGCCCATCTCCGAAATTGGGACCCAAGTTTTTGGGTCCTTTTGAGATCAAACGTGAAATTTACCCTGTAGCTTTTGAACTTATCTTACCTGAGTCTTTAAAATCCATCCGGTTTTTCATGTTTCACTCCTTAAACATGTTGTTTCTAGTCCTTTTCCAGGGAGAGAAGAAGTGCCCCCACCTCCGGTCCAGGTTGGACATGAAGCTGAATTCAAAGTTGAATCTATCCTTGACTGTCGTCGGAGAGGTAGGACAATTCAGTTTCTAATTAAGTGGAAGGGGTATTCTGCAGAAGAGAACACTTGGGAGCCTGCAAGACATGTGCACGCTCCTAGGCTGATACAGAGGTTCCACAGTAGGTACCCCGGAAAATGGGCATGCTTAGGCATCCAGAGGCTGCCTCTTGAGGGGGGGCACTGTCAGGGAAACAGGCGCATCCCCATGCACAGTTCCACAAGGTCAGCTAACCAGCACAGGCAAGGTCGCGCTAACGCGCATCAGCGCACATGAAGGTACAATACCGTTTCTAGACGAACGCCTGGCGCCGCGATCAGGCGAATGCGCGTACGTGACAATGCTGCAATCGTGCGTATGCGGGAACGTAACGGTGCGCGAACGACGTGATACAGACACCTTGTTTATTTAAACGTTCCACTGACAGTGCCACATCGCTGAATTATCATCAGCTCTTCCTGTGTTCCTGTGATTGAGTTTCCTGTTCTCCTGACCTCCTGTGTACCGACCCGGCTTGTTTATCTACTACTCTGAACCTCCTGACTCTCAGTTCTTGGACTGTCTTACGGTGTTTGACCCCCTGGCTTGACTTCTGATTTCCTATTGGACTTCCATTGGTCCCCCTTTCTGGACCTTAAGCACATTGCCTCCAGTGACCTTGTTCTACCAAGTTCCCAACACCAGCTTCTACTTCCAGGCAACCCGTGCTTCTATGAGCACCGCATCCCTGTGTCATCTTCAGGGTTGTGCTGCACTCGGCCGCAAGGGGAGCCCTCTCAGCATCTCAGCCTCCTACCAAGACCCTGACATAATCAAAGGCCGGGTGGTTTCAATCCTAGTTTAGGACTTTAGAGAGTCTGCAAAAATTAATTCAGTGGTGTCAGCACAGGCTGCAAGGAGGCTGAATCAGCTCCTAAAAGCTAGAAGTAAGCAGTGGAGTCAGATGAAAAGGTGGATTTCTGTAAGCTCCAAGAAAAACTATGAAAACCAAAAAAAAAAAGTTCTTTAAGAGAACAAGAAAAAATAGTAATTCCAAACTGGAATTGGAGTGGATTATTACCACAAATTATGGGGAGCAAACTATATGAGCTCGCCAGAACATTACTGCCTTGTCAGTAAGTAAACGCACACAGAGGGTCAGGCAAACCTGTTGCTCAGAGGAATTAAGGGTGGGAGAATAAAAACCTACCTTTGCCAGGCTATCATTTTCTAAGACATTCCAGTTCCTTAGGAGGCAAATGCCATCATCCAGGGACCGTAAAAGTATCTTTGGTAATAAGGAGCTTTGCTGGGTATCGCCCTTGATAAGAAATTTGCCATTTTTTTAAAGGCTTGGTGATGGTTTCCAGTTTTCTCTGTTGCTGCAAAGTATAGGCAGAGAGGTTGATAAACAGAGATATTCTGGGAGCTGATCTACATTCCAAAAGGCCGCAAGATGCTTTTCTTTAGTCTGGAAATAATGTATGTGGGCAATCGTATCCCTTGGGAGATGTGCAGGGATATGTTTAGGCTTTGGCAGCCTATGGATACAGTCAATGGCTAGCTTTTCTAATGGAAGATCCAAGATTCTCAATAGCATTGTTTTACTTTTTTCTTAATGCCAGATGAGTTCTATTATTGTTGGACGATGGCCTGTATATGTCAGATTGTATGGCTTATGCTGCCATTATTTATATGGTATGTTGGATACTGCAATTACTAAATAAAGAATTTGAAAAAAAAACATATATGGGCTGGCATGATTTGTATGCCATGACTGCTTTTTTTCCAAGCCCAGTTATATATATAAGCAGATAGATTTCACTGTTTAATGTTTACAATCCATATTCTGAGCTGCAGGAATGAACGTTCTCCTAAATACTGCATAATATTTTATCCAAAGTGAGGAAAAGCTATCTCATTACAAAATGCCTTATTCTGCTATTTTAAAGTCCAGTGAAATACTATTTTTAATTTTCTTAGCTTCAGTAGTTAATAGCTTCAGTAGTGTTAAAAGATGAAAGATATGACAGATGAAAGACTAACCGAAAATGTGGGGAAATGATTAGCTATGATTTTTAGAAATTCTTATCCAGAAACACCATGGGACTGGCATTTTCTTCTCAAAAGCTAATTGTGGATTTTTTTATGGCTGAATATTGCATTTCTTTCTTTTCTACTCTTTTCTTTGCATTTCTTTTTATTATTTCATTTTCTTTTATTTCTCACAAGCAATACTTCATTTACCTGTTGCATGATGTGGAAAATCCATCTTATTCGTGGCCAACAGGATAACTACTATTTGTAAATGTCCCATTAAAAAGAGTTGTTTTTTTTACTAATCAAGCCTAAAAAGGTGTCAAGAAACTGAACAGGAGTGGAGAAGACCCTACGTTGACTGTAACTAAGATCACCAGGGTTTGAAGTATAAGGTCATGTGGTAATTTACAGGCACACCCTCTTAGGGGTTTGGATTCCTAAGTACATAGCTAGCCAGGTTGAAAAAAGACACAAGTCCATCTAGTTCAACAACAACAACAAAAAAATACAATCCCATATACCCTCAGTTGATCCAGAGGAAGGCGAAAAACTCCAGCAAAGCATTATCTAATTTGCTATAGCAGGGGAAAAAATTCCTTCCTGATCCCCTGGGAGGCAATTGGATTTTCCTTGGATCAATTTTACCTATAAATGTTAATACCCAGTTATATTATGTACAATTAGGAAAGAATCCAGGCCTTTTTTAAAGCAATCTACTGAGCTGGCCAGAACCACCTCTGGAGGGAGTCTATTCCAAATTGTCACAGCTCTTACTGTGAAGAAACCTTTTCGTATTTGGAGATTAAATCTTTTTTCCTCTAGACGTAAAGAGTGCCCCCTTGTCCTCTGTGATGACCTTAAAGTGAATAACTCAACACCAAGTTCACTATATGGACCACTTATGTATTTGTACATGTTAATCATATTCCCCCTTAATCTCCTCTTCTCAAGAGGGAATAAATTCAGCAGACCTGCCCTCAGGCTACTTTACTGAAAACTAGCAGATACAGTAGGAAGATAAAATTGGACCACCAATGGAATGAGGCAGTCGGAAACAGTGGAAGTCAGTGATAGAATGAAAGATGATTGGATGTGCCCAGCTAATAGGCCTTGGAGGAGCAGAATAAGAATAAAAGAAAAAGTGGTTCCACGCTATGGACGAGAATGTATCACTTGTAGCTGCTGTCTCCACTTAGACCAACCAAGTGCAGTTGACAAGTGCTTAAAATAAACTATAGTAATTGATTAGTGAACATCTATAGCAACTACAATATACCAAAGGAGGGGCAAAATTAGCAGCCAGAGTCTTGCAGGAGGAGAAGCTATGAGGCTCAGAGAAACAGAGTTGATGGATGGCGTGTATCAGGAGGAATGCCCCTGGTACTCAGAGAAGCAGAGTTGACAGAAGGAATGGCTGTAATAATACAAATGAATGGAGCATACCGGGTGGTGCAGCACTGACAGATAAAGGGTGCCTGGTAGGGTGACTGTAAAAAGGAACTATGTCTGTGAGCAATTTCTATAAAGAAGTGGGGGCTATGGAAAAGTTGGGGGATGAATCATACCTGGAGTTGTGGCTATGGTGAAGCTAGTGCATAGAGTATACCTGGAGCTGCGGCTAAGAAGAAGCTGGTGGGTGGAGTATACCTAGAGTTGTGGCTCTTGGAGCAGAGGAAGAGGGTAAATAATGCCGGGGCATGGTGGACAGATTGTGGGAGATGTGGCACAGGGATATACCATGTTTTGGAATAGGAATGGTTTCTATGCCTGCAGAAGATGCAAGGCATGTCAACCGACCAATTCTCACTTTAGAGGATTAACAACCTTTCTGCCCACAGCAAATGACAAGGAGTTTGTTATTAATGAATTCATATCTTGCAATTCCACACATGTGGTTCATGCCCTACAGTGTCCGTGCGGCCTGATGTATATAGGCCGCACGAAAAGAACTCTGGCTAAGCGAGTTTCAGAACATATTTATAATATTCTGATTGGGTTTGAGGATCACAGCCTTTCACTCCATTTCAGACTGAAACATAATAGAAACCCCTCTGGCCTTTTGTTTCGGGGGCATAGAGAAACTAAGTCCTACATGGAGAGGTTCAAATATGGTAAGGAAAATTTCAAAGTGCGAGACAAAATATACCTTACGAATACTCTCCAGCCTGCAGGTTTAAACATTGAACTTGATCTTAATTGCTACATTAGCGATTATTAACTTTGAAGTCATATATGCAATTGGGCATTTATTTATGTCTTAAGTGTATGTTTAGTCGCGTGAGGGGGGTTTATTTCTTTTATAAAATAAAGGGTACGTCACTTTTAAATAGGTTGTTTAAGTGGTTTATAATTAGTCCTTTTTCTAAATATCAGATTATTTTATATTTAAAAGACATTCAAATGCCACCTTTCTAATGGAAAGCAGAAACAACTTTGTTTATTATGATTTAACTTTTATTATTTATTTAATTTTTTTAAACATTTTTTTTTTATTGCTTAATTCATTTTATTTTATGTTTTTTTTTAACTTAAATTCCCATCATATATTGGTTGTATATTATTATTTTTTAATGTATCCCTCTATGCAGCAAAGTTTAATTTGGTCACTCCTATTAAACTATGTTCGGTGGAGAGTTGAAAGTTTTTTATGCAAACAATTAATTAATTTATTGTACAGAGGCAATAGTTGTTTAGAATGCTTTTTAATCACCTTTTATTAAAGTTTCATTGGGATCTTATTAGGTATTTGTGTCCCGGTGCTATGAAGATACAATTTGATTTATTGTGTCAGCAGAAAGTTTAACATGTCAATATTATGCACTGTAACAGCTTATTAGGGGGAATTGTTATATAACAGGGGATATTAGGCAAAGTAACATTGTGTGATAACCAATGTGTTTTAAATGCAGTGTTTATGCCAAACACACACCAATATGATGATTCCCTATGTCTGTGTGTGCAGGCTTTCTTATTAGCTCAGGATTGGGAGTTTACAACCATGGGTTTAAGCACAAGCAGTGAGCTGTCTGTGTTCCAGTATATGTCTACTGCCATTCCCTGAGACTACAATGATGTGGATTTCAGCCATATTGTGAATAAGATGTACTGAATCTGAGACCGCTCGTTCTATGGTGGGAGCCATGGAGGGTCGGGCACTCAAATGTAGATGGGGTTAATCCTTATCAGGGGAGGGCTATAAATTTGTAAGACCGTGCTGTGTGGGTCCCGCCTATTGACAAAGACAATAGAAATGTACAAAAACACTGCGCTCACTAGAATAACAAAACAAAAAAGCGGCTACATACGTTGTGACAAAAACAGTAAAAAGAAGGTAAGGAAAATGCAGCGCTGAGTGAATATTCAACAAAATAAACAAAAGTGAAATAAAGTCCATAAATCTTTGAACTTGATAGTGCATATTGTGATAGGAAAATCATAAAGTCTCAAACTGAAAAAATATAAATGATAAAGTGTCCAATTGTGTCAGAACACTGAAGGGACCATTCACGAATGGTGGATATCTGAAAGGAGCTGACAGAGGTGGTATGGATCCGTGGATGGGACCAACATCAATAATGCTCAACATCAGTGGAAGGGGAAAAGATGGGTACTCTTACCAAATCTGGTGGACTCCCCTGTCATCTACATGGAGTCAGTCAAGCAGTGAGCCCAGCTGGGCAGATGGAAGGGTTTCAGGATGGTGGAGCTGGCTAGGTGGACTTCAATTGAACCTCAAGGGGTCATCAACCGAACCTCCAAGGATCATCAAGGCAGGTCATCGAGGTGAGAATTCCAAGTACAAGACTTTGGAGGCACAATGTGCCACAAATGGCCCAAGGTGGGCAATCGCTCTCATCCAGATAATATGTAAGAGAAGAATTAAAACTTCTGCATGGTGCAGGTAAAAAGGGGAGATTTTTATTTCTAAAAAACTACTGGGCATGCCCAGTAGATGACCATTTGGTCAAAATGCATTGGGCCGTTACCCCCACTCCATGCTACCTTCACTATTTAAGTGATCACTATTTTATTTGTTTAGTTTTTTAGATATTTAGATTTTTCAGCTCCTTTCAGATATCCACCATCCATGAATGGTCCCTTCAGTGTTCTGACACAATTGGACACTTTATCATTTATATTTTTTCAGTTTGAGACTTTATGATTTTCCTATCACAATATGCACTATCAAGTTTAAAGATTTATGGACTTGATTTCACTTTTGTTTATTTTGTTGAAAATTCACTCAGCGCTGCATTTTCCTTACCTTCTATTGACAAAGACAGAATGTTGAAACATGTCTAGGGAAGACCACATGGCTTGCTGCATTGGGGATTTGTTCTGAGTCTCTCCCGGGAACCACCACGAACGATCTGCTCCTTTTGTGGTGGTGAGATTATCGTAACTGCTTTCACCAGCAGTGTATGATTTACCTGAATGCAAAGCAGCGGTCACAAGGTTTCTCAGGAGGAGTATCTCGTACTCTCGTAATTGCACTCTGCTGGTGACAATTTCTTGAAAAGTAGCCACATGAACAGGGGCGGACAGACCATTGAGCCACTCGGGCAGTGCCCGAGGGCCCTGGGCCACTAGGGGCCCCATCAGGGTTGCCAGCCTCAGTAAAACCAGGGACAGTATGTATAAATCTGTGTTTTGTTTACATCTGTCTGTGTATACTGTGTGTACATGTATGTGTATACTGTGTGATTGTATACTGTATGTGTACACTGTGTGGCCCCATAATCTCTGATTGCCTGGGGGCTCCATAATCTCTTATTGCCTGGGGGCCCCATGAGTTATCAGTCCACCCCAGCACATGAATGCATAGCGCACTGAGAGTTAGGACGTTGAGACAGAAGGGCGCCAACTCCAGTCTCAGAAGCATCATCTTCTAGAATAAAAGGCAACATAGGATCAGGGTGTGCCAACACAGGAGCAGAAACAAAGGCAGCCTTGAGACTCTCAAAGGCCTTAATGGACTCCGGAGACCAACTCTGTGGGTTGCCATTTTTCCTGGTCATATCAGTCTGGGGCTTGACCAGAGACGAGAAGTTACGAATAAACTTCCAATAACAGTTTCCAAAGCCAAGAAAACACTGCAGAGGACGTAAATCCACGAGTCGAGGCCACTGTAGGACCACTGAAAGTTTCTCTGGGTCCATCGAAAAACCAGCAGTGGAAATTACATAGCCCAGGAATTTAACCTGTTCACAATGGAATTCGCACTTTTCCAATTTACAATAGAGATTGTTCTGTCTTAGTCTCTGAAGCACATGACAGACATCTGTGTGGTGGCTCTCCAGGGACTTAGAAAATATGAGGATATCGTAGAGATAAACCACCACACATAACTGAAACAAATCTCAGAGGACATCATTAATGAACTCCTGGAAAACTGTTGGAGCGTTACAAAGGCTAAAAGGCATTACAAGATACTCATAATGATCTGATCTGGTATTAAACGCAGTTTTCCACTCGTCGCCCTCCTTAATCCTGACGAGATTGTATGCCCCTCTCAAATCAAGCTTTGTGAAAACCGTTGCTCCCTTGAGGATGTCAAATAACTCCGTAATCAATGGAATGGGATAGGCATTCTTAATCGTGAAACGATTGAGACCCCTATAATAGATACAAGGTCTCAGATCATAACTCTTCTTCTTCACAAAAAAGAAACCAGCACCAGCACCAGCAGGAGATGAGGATTTGCGGATGAAACCTCGAGAAAGTGCATCTGCAACATACTCCTCCATGGCCTTATCCTCCAAGTTCGACAAAGGGCAAACCCAGCCACAAGGGTGTATGGCACCAGGTTGAAGGTCAATTTCGCAATCATACGACCACTGTGGAGGCAAAGTACCAGCTTGACCTTTGTCAAAGACATCACTAAAATCGCGGTTCTCCTCCGGTAGAGAGGAGAGTGAAGAGGTACACAGGACCTTGGCCACCTTCTGGAAGCATCTCTCACTGCACTGTGGCGACCAGGACAGAACCTCAGCACAGAGCCAATCAAAAGAAGGGTTGTGCCTCTGTAACCAAGTATAACAATAAGCAGCAGAAACTTAGGTGAGGAAATAACTTGGAATTGGATTATCTCATGGTGAAGGACCCCTACGGCCATGGACAATGGAACAGTCTCATGAGTCACATGGGCAGGCTGTAGAGGTCTCCCGTCAAGAGCCTCAATGGCAAGTGGAGTGTCACGCAGCTGCAGCGGAATCGAGTGCTTCGAAAACCAGGGGCTTATCTTTCTGGGAAACTGGAGACGAAACAACGTCATCTAAGGTCTGTGCATTACAGGACCTCAAGGTTCGGGCGTTCCCTGGATGGGTAGGACAAGACTTCAAAAAGTTACCAGCCTGGCCACAATAAAGGCACAATCTCTTCATCTTCCTAAGGGCTCTCTCATCTGCAGAGAGACGCGTGAAGCCCAAGTGCATGGGTTCATCTTCACAGACCGACTCAGTACCAGGAGGCATGGGAAGTGAGGGAGGCAAGGGTGAGACTGTAAAGCTCGGAGACAAAAGTACAGGAGGCTTGCGCCAGCGCTCCTTAAAAGAGAGTCTTTCTCTGAGTCTGGAGACAATAAGGATGGCAAATGTGCCTCTCCAGCTCAGTGGGTATATCTCGGGCTGCTATTTCATCCTTGATGTTATCCGAGAGACCATGAGAGAAGGCGGCCACGAGGGCCTCATTGTTCCAAGCAACCTCTGCTGCCAGAGTACGGAATTAAATGGTGTAATCAGAAACAGTTCTAGTACTCTGTTTGATGGACATGAGGCTCTTGGCAGCAGAAGTGGAGCGTGTGGGAACGTCAAATACCCTTTTGAAGGAAGCCACAAATTTAGGGTAACTCAGGACCACGGGTTTTTGCATCTCCCATAGAAGGTTTGCCCAGGCCAAGGCTCTCTCAGAAAGCAAAGATATCACAAAACCTACTTTGCTTCTGTCCGTGGGTAACGCCTGGACCCTCTGCATTGAAATGGGTCACCCCCAAATCGCTGGGGAAGCGGAGCGGAACCAGACATGCCTCTTATAGAGGTAATACTCAAGGTAATACTCAAGGTGAGTGCCTGCACAGAGACTGGAGCAGCAGCAGGGACGGCCTGCAACACAAGTTGTACCGGAGCAGCCATAGTGGAAGATTCCAGGTGAGCCATGTGACTCAGGAGCGTGTGTAACGCCAAGGCAAACTGATCCATGCGGTGATCCTGGTCATCCAATCTGGAAAAAATATTACCAACAAGTGGACTGACTACATCTTCTGAATTCATGGCCTTCGCCTACTGTCAGAAACCATGAATCAGACTGAGACAGAAGTACAGTTAATCACACTTGTTTAATAAAAATAAAAAGGTAAATAGAGTAAGCGTAGTCAATACATAGCCAGAGTTCAGTAACCAGATTGGGTAGTCAGCCAATGCCAATGTCAGAGAGCCAGAGATCAACGTAGTAGTACAGCAAGCAGGATCAGGAGCCAGAAGGGACGTGAGCTGAGCAAGTCTTCAACAGGAACGCAGGATAAAGTGTCTGAGATGTGACCAAAGGCGAAGGCAGAGATGAAGTGAGCTGGACGGCATTAAGTAGCCAGGACTGATGAGCAGATCATCAACAGCTGAGTCACTGTGGAGAGAAAGGAGCTGGCAATTAGCCGACAGCTGAGCGGCCAGCTCAGAGAAGGAAGGGCTGAGCCAAGCCCTGACACTCCTTAAAGATAAGGAGGATTGGGGGGATTGTCTGAAGCATGGGCCTAATCTTGTTATTTCTTCCAATGATAATCTCATTCAGGTGAAATTCCTATATAGAGTTTATTACACGCCCCAGAAACTCCATCATATGTTTCCGGACAGAGACACCATCTGTTCCAGATGTAAAACACATGTAGGTACATTTTTCCATATGTTCTGGGAGTGTTCAATTATAGCATCCTATTAGTCAGCGGTGTTTAATGAAATTAAGGTTAAGGTTGCAACTGCCCCTTCCGGTATTGCCGGAATTAGCCCTGTTGGGGGTTCATGAAGCTGCCCAGCGCTCTCACCATTCAAAACTATTAATTTCATATCTCCTATTCTATGCCAAAAAAGAGATTCTCCTGAAACTGATCTCGCCATCTCTTCTGGCCCTCTCCTCCTGGGAAGCACTTATAGATGCAGCCCTGCCCATGTATAGAATCACATACATGAATAGAGGATGCCAATGGAAATACAATAAAGTATGGGCCCCTTGGACCTCTACCTGAGTTTCCATCTGGTACCTTCTTTCACTTTATTCAATTTTGTTTTTATCTGACTGTTGTCAATGTCCTTCCTTTTTTCCTTTTTTTTTTACAGTTATGGCCTTGTGCCAATGGCATTTTAAGAGTTGATATGTATACTGCTTGTACTGTTTCTCTCCACCTATCTATCTGCATTTGGCCAAAGCTGTTTTGTTTTGTGTCAATCTGTATACTGTAATTACCCTATATGACAACAATAAAGCACCTTTGATTGTTAAAAAAAAAATGCTTGGAAACCACATGGACAGATGTTGCACTGGCATCCATCACTGAGTGTGCTAGCCCTTTCAGGATACATTTGAGTGACAAAGATGTGCCTGATTGGCCGTGGGTATGACATTAGAATAATATCCAGAAGTATGTGCAGTAGGGATGAGCTTCGAGTTCGAGTCGAACTCATGTTCTACTCGAACATTGGCTGTTCGCAAGTTCACCGAACAGCGAACAATTTGGGGTGTTCGCGGCAAATTCGAATGCCGCGGAACACCCTTTAAAAGTCCATGGGAGAAATCAAAAGTGCTAATTTTAAAGGCTTATATGCAAGTTATTGTCATAAAAAGTGTTTGGGGACCCGGGTCCTGCCCCAGGGGACATGGATCAATGCAAAAAAAAGTTTTAAAAACGTCCGTTTTTTCAGGAGCAGTGATTTTATTAATGCTTAAAGTCAAACAATAAAAGTGTAATATCCCTTTAAATTTCGTACCTGGGGGGTGTCTATAGTATGCCTGTAAAGGGGCGCATGTTTCCTGTGTTTAGAACAGTCTGACAGCAAAATGACATTTGGAAGGAAAAAACTCATTTAAAACTACCCGCGGCTATTGCATTGCCGACAATACACATAGAAGTTCATTGATAAAAACGGCATGGGAATTCCCCACAGGGGAACCCCGAACCAAAATAAAAAAAAAAAAATGATGTGGGGGTCCCCCTAAATTCCATACAAGGCCCTTCAGGTCTGGTATGGATATTAAGGGGAACCCCAGCCAAAATTTAAAAAAAAAAATTGACGTGGGGTTCCCCCTAAATTCCATACCAGACCCTTCAGGTCTGGTATGGATTTTAAGGGGAACCCCGCGCCAAAAAAAAAAAAAAAAAAAACGGCGTGGGGTCCCCCTAAAAATCCATACCAGACCCTTATCCGAGCACGCAACCTGGCAGGCCGCAGGAAAAGAGGGAGGGACGAGAGTGCGGCCCCCCCCCCCTCCTGAACCGTACCAGGTCACATGCCCTCAACATTGGGAGGGTGCTTTGGGGTAGCCCCCCAAAACACCTTGTCCCCATGTTGATGAGGACAAGGGCCTCATCCTCACAACCGTGGCCGGTGGTTGTGGGGGTCTGCGGGCGGGGGGCTTATCGGAATCTGGAAGCCCCCTTTAACAAGGGGACCCCCAGATCCCGGCCCCCCCCCTGTGTGAAATGGTAAGGGGGTACTTACCCCTACCATTTCACTAAAAAACTGTCAAAAATGTTAAAAATGACAAGAGACAGTTTTTGACAATTCCTTTATTTAAATGCTTCTTCTTTCTTCCTTCATCTTCTTCTTCTTCTGGTTCTTCTGGCTCTTCTGGTTCTTCCTCCGGCGTTCTCGTCCAGCATCTTCTCCGCGGCGTCTTCTATCTTCTTCTCCTCGGGCCGCTCCGCACCCATGGCATGAGGGGAGGCTCCCGCTCTTCTCTTCATCTTCTTCTCTTCTTCATCTTCTTCTTCATCTTCTTCTTCATCTTCTTCTTCTTCTTCTCTTCTTCATGTCTTCTCTGGGCCGCTCCGCAGCCATGCTGTGGCATGGAGGGAGGCTCCCGCTGTGTGACGGCGTCTCTTCGTCTGACGGTTCTTAAATAACGGGGGGCGGGGCCACCCGGTGACCCCGCCCCCCTCTGACGCACGGTGACATGACGGGACTTCCCTGTGGCATTCCCCGTGACGTCACAGGGAAGTCCCGTCAAGTCACCGTGCGTCAGAGGGGGCGGGGTCACCGGGTGGCCCCGCCCCCCGTTATTTAAGAACCGTCAGACGAAGAGACGCCGTCACACAGCGGGAGCCTCCCTCCATGCCACAGCATGGCTGCGGAGCGGCCCGGAGAAGACATGAAGAAGAGAAGAAGAAGAAGAAGATGAAGAAGAAGATGAAGAAGAGAAGAAGATGAAGAGAAGAGCGGGAGCCTCCCCTCATGCCATGGGTGCGGAGCGGCCCGAGGAGAAGAAGATAGAAGACGCCGCGGAGAAGATGCTGGACGAGAACGCCGGAGGAAGAACCAGAAGAGCCAGAAGAACCAGAAGAAGATGAAGGAAGAAAGAAGAAGCATTTAAATAAAGGAATTGTCAAAAACTGTCTCTTGTCATTTTTAACATTTTTGACAGTTTTTTAGTGAAATGGTAGGGGTAAGTACCCCCTTACCATTTCACACAGGGGGGGGCCGGGATCTGGGGGTCCCCTTGTTAAAGGGGGCTTCCAGATTCCGATAAGCCCCCCGCCCGCAGACCCCCACAACCACCGGCCACGGTTGTGAGGATGAGGCCCTTGTCCTCATCAACATGGGGACAAGGTGTTTTGGGGGGCTACCCCAAAGCACCCTCCCAATGTTGAGGGCATGTGGCCTGGTACGGTTCAGGAGGGGGGGGGCCGCACTCTCGTCCCCCCCTCTTTTCCTGCGGCCTGCCAGGTTGCGTGCTCGGATAAGGGTCTGGTATGGATTTTTAGGGGGACCCCACGCCGTTTTTTTTTTTTTTTTTTTGGCGCGGGGTTCCCCTTAAAATCCATACCAGACCTGAAGGGTCTGGTATGGAATTTAGGGGGAACCCCACGTCAATTTTTTTTTTAAATTTTGGCTGGGGTTCCCCTTAATATCCATACCAGACCTGAAGGGCCTTGTATGGAATTTAGGGGGACTCCCACATCATTTTTTTTTTTTAATTTTGGTTCGGGGTTGCCCTGTGGGGAATTCCCATGCCGTTTTTATCAATGAACTTCTATGTGTATTGTCGGCAATGCAATCGCCGCGGTAGTTTTAAATGTGTTTTTTCCTTCAAAATGTCATTTTGCTGTCAGACTGTTCTAAACACGGGAAACATGCGCCCCTTTACAGGCATACTATAGACACCCCCCAGGTATGAAATTTAAAGGGATATTACACTTTTATTGTTTGACTTTAAGCATTATTAAAATCACTGCTCCTGAAAAAACGGCCGTTTTTAAAACTTTTTTTTGCATTGATTCATGTCCCCTGGGGCAGGACCCAGGTCCCCAAACACTTTTATTGACAATAACTTGCATATTAGCCTTTAAAATTAGCACTTTTGATTATTCATGTTCGTGTCCCATAGACTTTAACGGTGTTTGCGTGTTCGAACGAATTTTTTTCCTGTTCGCATGTTCTGGTGCGAACCGAACAGGGGGGTGTTCGGCTCATCCCTAATGTGCAGCTGCACACCCTTAGAAATGCACCACAGGACTGGGGGAAAGTAATGTTTTTATCTTTGGTACCATTTATATTCCCTCCTAGCAAATATCCTAGTTTTCATTCCTTTGAGGCAATCTTTGTTCCCATATCAATACTTGTGCTTTGGCTAAATAATGATTATTACATATGATTTAACCACTTCAATACAGGGCACTTATACACCTTCCTGCCCAGACCAATTTTCAGCTTTTAGCGCTGTCGCACTTTGAATGACAATTGCGAGGTCATACAAGACTGTACTCAAACTAAATTTTTATCTTTTTGTTCCCATAAATAGAGCTTTCTTTTGGTGGTATTTGATCACCTCTGGGATTTTTATTTTCTGCTAAACAAATAAAAAAAGACCGAAAATTTTGAAAAAAAATGTTTTTTTTTGTTTCTGTTACAAAACTTTGCAAATAAGTAAGTTTTCTCCTTTACTGATGGGCACTGATGGGGCTGCACTGATGGGCACTGATAAGGTGGCACTGATGGGCACTGATGAGGTGGCACCAATGAGGTGGCACTGATGAAGTGGCACTGATGGGCACTGATGATGGGCACTAATATGCGGCACTGATGGGGCACTAATAGGTGGCACTGATGAGCACTGATAGGTGGCACTGATATGCAGCACTGATGGGTACACATTGGTGACACTGATGGGCACTGAAAGGCAGCATGGATGGGCACTGATAGGTGGCACAGATGGGCACTGATAGGTGGCACGGATGGGCATGGATGGGCACTGATAGGTGGCACTGATGAACACTAATTGATGCCAATCAGTGCCAACCAATAATGCCTGCCAATCAGTGATGCCCATTGTGGGCACTGATTGGCATCAATTGCGGGCACTGATTGGCATCCATTGTGGGCACTGTTTGGCATCCCTGGTGGTCCAAGTGGTGTCCGTGGTGGTCCAATGTGGGCATCCTCAGGGGGGCTGCACTGATAATCAGCACAGACCCCCCTGTCAGCCAATCTGCTCTCTTCTACTCGCGTCTGACAGATGCGAGTGAGGAAAAGCCAATCAACGGCTCTTCTTGTTTACACTGTGATCAGCTGTGATTGGACACGGCTGATCATGTGGTAAAGAGTCTCTGTCAGAGACTCTTTACCTAGATCGGTGTTGCGGTGTGTCAGACCCGGGGGCATGCAGCAGCTTGATATCCTGGCAACGTCATATGACATCCGGTCAGGATATTGAAACCACTTTGCCACCGTCATTTTGCTATATGGCGGGCAGAAAGTGGTTAAACTCTAATTCCTATGCATTTATGACAATTTAAAAAAAGTTTTACTCTTAGGCTGCCAATATGCATTAGAGGATGGTAAAATATGCAGGCACAGAAGGGTTGATTTACTAAATCTGGTGCAGCTGTGCATGGTAACCAATCAGCTTCTAACTTTAGCTTGTTCAATTAAGCTTTGACAAAAAAAAAAAGAAAACTGGAAGGTCATCTCTGATCACCTGGCAAGTTTGTGTTGATCGAGGAGAAAGGGAGGTGTGGTGTTGGCAAAGGCTACTAGTGTATTTAATCTCATTGCAATAACATAAGGATTTGTTTACATTTTCCAACATGCCTGACTGATGACCACTTTAAGTTTTTTTTGGATAAGTGTCAGCCTGCCACCATAAACATGAGATTGGTGTCTAATCTGGACAAAAATTGTTTAAAAAATTAGTGTGATCTTCTGTTCATGGGCTGCTCCAGGTGCAGGGCACAGTTTAGGACTACAAAAAATCATCAGACACCTATAAAACACCAACAGTCAGAAGGCACAGTGCTAAAGAGAACATATTGTGGTTTTGAATAATTTTGTTTACCTATGATCGGTGGCAGAACTACCAGGGTCATAGCAGTCGTACTTGCGACTGGGCCCTGGAGTTCTGCCGCTGTGGGGTGCCCACCCATTCTCTGCTGTTAAGGGCCACCTGCCTGTTCTTCAGTGTTCTTCAGTGTTAGGGGCCGCCCATCCATTCTATGCTGTTAGGGGCCGCCCGTTCATTCTCCACTGTTAGGGGCCGCCTGCCCATTCTATGCTGTTAGGGGCCACCCGCCCACCTGCGCGTTCTGTGCTGTTAAAGGCCGCCCATCCGTTCTATGCTGTTAGGGGCCGCCCCTCTGTTCTCCACTGTTAGGGGATGTCCGCCTGTTCTATGCTGTTAGGGGCCACTCGTCTGCTCATTCTCCACTGTTAGGGGCCGCCCGCCCATTCTCCGCTGTCTCCACTGTCACTGTTAGGGGCCACCCGCCCTCCACTGTTTTGGCTGTCTTTTTGTCCCGCCACGGGGCACCATGTAGGGAGGCGGACGCTGGCAGAGAAAGTCAGTTGACCAGCTGACACCAATGGAGTGAAAGGGGAGGAGCTGTCCCCTCTGCAGGAGACCCCATGACACAGGAGTGTCCCTGGCGGCAGGGAGTAATGATGAAGGGGAAGGAATCGACTGACTAATGCCCCGTACACACAGTCGGACTTTGTTCGGACATTCCGACAACAAAATCCTAGGATTTTTTCCGACGGATGTTGGCTCAAACTTGTCTTGCATACACACGGTCACACAAAGTTGTCGGAAAATCCGATCGTTTTAAACGCGGTGACTTAAAACATGTACGTCGGGACTATAAACGGGGCAGTGGCCAATAGCTTTCATCTCTTTATTTATTCTGAGCATGCGTGGCACTTTGTCCGTCAGATTTGTGTACACACGATCGGAATTTCCGACAACGGATTTTGTTGTCAGAAAATTTTACCTCCTGCTCTCCAACTTTGTGTGTCGGAAAATCCGATGGAAAATGTCCGATGGAGCCCACACACGGTCGGAATTTCCGACAACACGCTCCGATCGGACATTTTCCATCGGAAAATCCGACCGTGTGTACGGGACATTTGAGACAACGTAACTGACAAATTGTCAGTGCAACTGATCCCAACCTCCCAACCTCTAGTTTCGTTTTAGCTTACCATTGTCAAACATTTGGAGTAGCTAACGTTAACAGTCGGAAATATATGTAAGAGGCGTAGAGGCAAGTAACTACTTGGGATTATATACTATCTTCGGTACCTATAAAACAAATTTCAGAATGCTGGAGAACTGTGCTTATCCCGCTCCAACCGAGCCCCCCAGCCATCCCATTTCATGCTGTGGACTGGGAGGAGTCTGGCCAAGCCAGTCAGACCACAACCTCTTTATCCAAATGCTGGCTCTCATTTAGACTGGGTCTTTGGAGGATCGTGTAGGACACGACTCCACAACCCGGGTAAATCTAATTTTTCCGTTAGGTAACCCCAAGGCCAGGAGAGAGTTACCCATTGGAAGACTTTGAAGTTTGACTCCTTTCCTTTGTTGTATTGGTGACTATAGAAGACAGGTGAAAGGGGGAATTAAAGTTAAGGATAGTCTGGGAGGGTTCCCGGAGAAGAGGAAATAGAAAAGAGTAGGAGTATTAGGGAGTTTCCTTTAGAGGAGATTGTGTCCAGGATAAAGCGGTATTTTGATGTGTTGCCCATGGTTCCCAGGTTGATTCAAAGATTTTGACTTTGTCTTGAAGTTTGGCCACTATTTGTTCCTGGGACATAATCCAGGAAATTTTATTTTTTGCTTCCAGAAGTGACACTGAGGATTTCTTCCAGGTACCTGCAACAGTAATTTTAGCACCCAGGAGCATGAAGAAGATTAAGGTCTGAGCACTTTTAGGGGCTTTGTCTACCCTCTGGTTCAGAAGGGCGATTGTTGGGTCCTGTGGGACTTCTAACCCTGTAACTTTGTGAATGAAATGAAACACTTTGTTCCAATATGACCTGATACATGGACATGTCCACTAGGTATGGTACATGGAGCCAATAAGGTTGCACCCTCTGAAGAGCCTGGGTGGGACATAGTACCAGCTTGAGAGGATGTTGACACTAGCTTTGATTAAGAAGATAGTCATAATGCCCTTGTAGGACCTTTGAAATGCATGGAACTATTTTTCCAGACCTATGTGGATTTCCAGGTCTGATTCCCAGGAATGAGCGTAGGAGGGCTTGGAGGTATTGTCTGCCAAGGAGGCGTAAATGATGGAGATACCTCCCCTCTGATCCAACAAGTTGGCACACCATAATACGTAGTTGGTAGGTTTGGGGGGTTCAGGCTTGTTTGACCAGATGGAGTGTAAGAAATGACTGATCTGGAGGAGTCTGAACCTCTCCAAGTTCGGCATTTCGAGTTTGCATGTACAATATCCCAATGATGGGGGGCCAAGCGAGGTGAGGAAATGACCAATTCTAAACATTCCTTTATTTGGCCACCATTTGAAGGCTAGGATATTCATGCCTGGGGAAAATGCTGGATTATGGAAAAGATGTGCAAGAGGCTTCATGTCAGATATTAGTGTCTTCTGTTTATGGAGGGAGTCACAAAGGGCTAGTAAATGAAATAGTGTGGGGGCTAATACTGTGGGTCTTAATTTGGGAGGACACCAGAGGAGATAATCTATTGTGTGGGAAGGTTCGCCTGACGTTCCATAGTGACCCAATCCATCTTCGGGCCTTTCGAGTATGCTATGGAGATTTGGGTTAATTGTGTGGCTTTGTAGTACCACCACAAGTTGGGTAGTCCCAATCCCCCCTGTTTTTTAAGAAGAAAAAGGGTATCTTTATTGCATCAATGGCCTTTCTTTCCCCAAATAAATGTAATTATTTTGGATTGGACTTTCCAGAGTGTTTTTTTTTTTTAGCAGCAGAATGGGGAGGGTGCGAAAAAGGTATAACAAGCGTGGTAGTAACATCATCTTGACCGCATTAATCCTCCCTAGCCAGGCTATACCACACTTCGACTACGCTTTTAATTCTTCTTCTACTTTTCGGAACTTTGGGGGGTAGTTAGCTGAGAACATGTGTTCCATGTTAGCTGGCAGTTTGATTCCCAAACATGGGATAGTGTTTAAAGCCCAGGTAAATGGGAAGTGACCCTTTAGCTGATCTATAAATGCAGTAGGAACTGATATATTTATAGCTGCTGATTTAGCAACGTTTACTTCAAGGCCTGATTACTTGCCAAAATCTTTCAGCAGATGAAGCAGATTGGGGTGTGGAGATCAATGAGGAGGTGAGAAAGAGCAATAAATCATCTGCGAACAGCACACATTTGTGCTCCTGAGTGCCGCAGGAAACACCCCTAATGTCAGGGTTGGACCTGATCACTATTGCTAACGTCTCGATCTCTATCGCAAATATTATCGGGGAAAGGGGGCACCCCTGTCTGGTTCCTTTTGTATATTGACTGTGTCCGAATAGTGACCCATCAGGCGGATTTGTACTGTAGGGTTGGAGTAGAGTGAATGGACTATACCCAGAAATTTAGGCCCAAAGCCCCACCTCTCTAGTTTTAAAAAAAAAATGCCAGGAGATGGAGTCAAAGGCCTTCTGGAGGTCAATCAATAACAGAAAACCTTCTTGCTGGCCCCCCATCCCACCTGGAGTTGAGGATGGATATTACATCTATCGCCTTCCTAATCTGATCCGGTCCCTGTCTCCCTGAGATGAAGCCCACTTGGTCCTTATGAATATATTTTCCAATAAAGATTGAAAGTCTCATTACTAGGATCTTGGTCATTATTTTTAGGACATATTAATGACCAAAATTGGGCCATAGTTAACATCACTCGCCTGTTTTCCTTGGTTTGGGAATGACCAAGATAAATGCAGAATTTAGATCTTTATCTAATGGGGCTCCATCCCGGAGAGAATTTTGGGTCAGGTCATCTGATGCAGAGCGTAACTTGAGGAATGCTAGGGTACATGGGTTTGGGCCAAGCTTTGTAGCTAGTTTGGAGCCAATTCTGTCCTTCTGCGAATAGAGTTTTGTTCCAGACCATCAAAGATGTTTTTCTGCTACTGTGGTCAGGGCTAAATTAAGGTGCGTTTGGGCCATTTCCAGCTGAGCTAAATTTCTAGCATTGGGGCTTTGTTTATGTCATTTGCTTATGGTGAGAAACTCCCCGTCAGTTTCCTAACTTCAGTTTCATGTTCCCGTTTTAATTGCGAGGACAGCTGTATTCGTTTTCCTCTGATTACTGTTTTATGCACCATTCATAATGTGGCTTGTGAAACCGTATTGTTATCCTTATCTGTGAAATACTCTTTCAGGACTTTTTCTAATAATGTGAAGTGTATCGGGTTGCTGAGAATTGCTTCATTTAGGCACCATTTGGACATTCCCTTGACCCCTAGTGGTCGCTGTATTAGCATGGATACCATAGAGTGGTCTGACAGGGTTGTGTCACGGATTGTGGAAGAGAGCTAGAGGGGAGACTACTACCCTGGAGTATGTACGATGTGGAGCTGAATATTGTGTATAATCCCTGACATGTGGGTTCAGTTCCCTCCAGAATAACTTCCTTCTTTTCACTGAGGAATTAATCCACTGCACATTGTAGGTAATTACTTGTAGCTTCACTTTGCCATTTGTGGGATTAGCCATGGATCAATGGGGGGGAAGCTCGTAAGAAAGAAAAAGCTCACCTTATGCAGACAAATACCTTGTGGTGGAGAAAACCGTTTGGTTCCTTCAGGACCTTGTGCCTGGGTGCTGCAGATTGGTAAATTCCTGGCAGTTTCGAGGGCCAAAGAGCACTGGGAGAGTAGGAAGGGGAAAGACAAAAGAGAAAGGAAAGCATAGAGGGTTGAAGAAAAAGAAGTCATTAGTAAATTTACATAACCCAAAATTCCCACACCCACTCAGATCAGGAAGGGACTAGCCACTTCCTTGCCCAAACCAGAAGAAAGGTGATATCCCCTTATCAGTCTGACCCCGAGGGAGTAACATGGATCCCTTGATGTCAGGTGTAGGTGCATTACACACGCAATGGCTACCCAGGCCAGAACATTTTCAACAACAAAAAACAGCAATATATGAACAGAAACCTATGAACAGAAACCTGTCCCCAGCCATGAGTTAAAGGTATATTCCACATGGTAAACCCCCAATCTCTGCAAACCATGTGCCCTGCCCCCCAAGACAGGGATAGGTTCTCACAGACTGGGGAGACCAGGGATAACCACACTTACTACCCTGGGGACTTAAATTTGGACTATCAACTTTGTTTGCTAAACTTAGGCCTTCTGTCCTAGGGGCAGGAGTTCCGGATTGTATACAGCTTAGGGCCCTGTATGTGATGACGCTGAAGGCAAACCTAAGTTGGATTGTAGAGAGCAGGCGGCCCAGTTCGGTTTGTTATTATAGTTGGATGTTCATACAATAGATTTCAGATCTGGGCATAAACATGAGTTCAGGCCTGACTTACTGTCCCGGGAGACTACTCCGGGGTCTTAGTGCGCTACCCGTGCCTAAACTGTAGAGAGTCATAACAATAAGGTGTAACGAAAAAGTTACTTTCTAAAGAGCAGATCCTGAAGGTGTGAAGCCGGACATCTTTGTCCACATCCTGGTGCTCTTCCTCAGGTAGGATATGCTTCCCTCGACTTCTTCGATTGCTGCCAGACTGGGGTGAGAGGACTCGGTGAAGAAGGCCTTTTTGCAGAAGAGGAACCTCTAAAAGCAGATGGGATCGGGTTTTCTTGCATGATCAGCCCCAGGTACAAACGTAAACGTTCCCCTTTGTGAATGATGAGAAGCCAAAGGGCTTGTTCCGATGGGAGAAATTCAGCTTGAAGGAGAAGGACCAGCGGTAGGTGATTTCTTTTTGTGTCAGCACTTGAAACAGCGGTTTCAAGGAGTGCCGTTTTTGGAATGTATTGGGAGTTAGAATCGCAAAGATCTGGATTTGATGACCTTGGATAGTGATCTTGTCAGCGTTGTGGGATCTTTTCATTACATTATTTCCCATGGTAGGCCATCTGTGTGTGGTGGCTGCAGAGCTCTGTGGGCACTGTCAAGCTCCAGGCGATGTTCTGGTATGGCAGGGATTAAATCTTTTATCAGTGTATGGACTGCCGCATGTACCTCCTTGACTGATTTTGGACATTGCAGTCTCTAAGTGGTCTTGTAGATCCTTGATTCTGTCTGAATTTTGAATAATCTTGGCAATTGATTGGTCTGTTTTCTTTTCTATTGTGTCTATCCTTACTCCAATTTGTTGGAGGTCAGCATGTATGAAGTTAGTGATGTGTGCTGCTGTTTGGGCCAGGCCCTTTGTTAGCATGCTGGCAAAGGCCTCCATTATGGATGGGAAGTCAGAGGGGCAGGGGGGATAGCTGGGCGCCCCTACGCCTGGGGTGCCTGGGGTAGATAGAACATTGCTTAGTGGTGATAGATTAAGGTTTGCCATCGTTTTCCCGATGAGGGGAGTGAGTGGAGTGCTGCCAGGTACTCACTGTGCTATGTTCCTGCGGGAGCGATGTGAGGATTTTTAAGCCCTGTGCAGCATCCTGATCAGCGATTGATTCTTCTGCCTCCCAGTCCAGGCCTCTTGTAGTTGCAGCCATATTGATTCATCCAGGCTGTGGGTGAGCCGAGTTCAGCTGGCTCGAGAGGTCCCTGCTGTCAGGGCTGGGCTCAGCCCTTCCTTCTCTGAGCTGGCCACTCAGCTGTCGGCTAATTGCCAACTCCCATCTCTCTCCAGAGTTACTGAGTTATTGATGATATCCTGCTCGTCAGTCCTGCCTACTTAAGCCGTCCAGTCCAGAGGATCTCTGCCTTCGCCTTGGTCAACATCACAAGAAACATCTCCTGTATTCCTGTTTAAAGACTGGCTTTACTGACATCCCTTCTGGCTCCAGATCCTGTTTGCTGTTCCACCACATTGATCCCTGACGTCTGGCTTGGCTGACTATCCATTCCGGTTACTGAACTTTGGCTATGTTTAGACTACGTTTGTTCTTTTTACTTTTATTATTAAACAAGTGTGAATTAACTGTACTTCTGTATTGGTTTGATTTCATGGTTACTGACACCTGCGTGCTGATCCCGAGGTCACCGGGAGGTTCCTGGGACAATCCCCCCTCTTCCAGTGGCTGTGCGGGCCCGGGACAGTGTTTCTGTGTGCTGTGGCTGGGTTTAGATAGCCGTCACAGTGCGGAGCTCCAGGGCTATGCGGCCATCTTGGAGGCTTCCGCGCATGCACCTGACCACCACAGATCTCATCATTATCCCCCCATGGGGTAGGGATGAGATCTGTGGTGGTGGGGGGATGGGATCAGTAAGAGGCAGAGGTGGTGGTGGGGGAGGATGGCACTGCCACTGCTCCCTCCCCCCCTCACCACTACCACTGCCAATGATCCCACCCCTTCCCACCACTGCCGCTGCCACTGATCACACCCCCTCACCACCTCCGTCGCCACTGATCCCAACCCCCTCACCACCACCATTGCCACCGCCACTGATCCCACCCTCCCTCACCACCACTGCCACTGATCCCACCCCCCACCACCACCACTGCTACCACCACTGATCCCACCCCCCTCACCTCCACCACCACCACGTCACTCATCCCACCTCCTCACCACCGCCACTGATCCCACCCCCCTCACCACCGCTGCCACCAATGATACCACCCCCCCACCACCACCACTGCCACTGATCCCACCCGCCTCACCTCCACCACCGCCGCAATCACTGATCCACCCCTCACCACCGCCACTGATCCCACCCCCCTCACTACCCCTGCCACCACTGATCCCACCCCCCCTCACCACCATCACTGCCACTGTCACTGATCCCACCCCCTCACCTCCACCACTGATCCCACCTCCCCTCACCACTGCTGCCGCCAATGATCCCAACCCTGTCTCACCACCACCATCGCTGCCGCCACTGATCCCAGCCTGCCTCACCACCACTGCCACCACTGATCCCACCACTGACACTGATCTAACCCCTCCCACCACCACCACTGATCCCACCCCCTAACCATCACCATTGCCACTGCTATAACCCCCTCCCCACCACCACTGATCCCATCCCACCATTACTGCTGCCGCTTATCCCATCCCATCCACCCCACCACCTCTTCTGCCACTCATCCCATCCCATTCCCCCATCACTCCCACCACCGTTCGCTGCCAATCATCCCAGCCCCATGCTCCAGGGGGCCCATGCCTCACCCCTGTACACCTGGATAGGAGGGGCTGTGGGACAGCATATAGAGGAACTAAGACCCTCCATTTTCCTCCTGCAGTCACTAAAAGCCTACTTCTCCTCTCCCTGCCTCCGATATTCAGTGGCTGCATGAAGAAAATGGAGGGGATTGGTTCCTCTATATGCCACCCTCACCGTTCCTCCTATCCTGGTGTACAAGAGTGACACATGGGCCCCTGAAGCATGGGGCTGGGTTGCCCCGGGGGTCAGGAGGGCCCTTCATGGTTTCTTGCACCAGGGCCCCAAGGGTTCTAGTTACGCCTCTGCCTATGATTAACAGTTAAACCAGGTGAGGAGTACAAAGGCAAGTGTGTCTTGTCTACAGTCAAGCATGGTGGTGGAGCTGTATGAGTGCTGCCGGCACTGGGGAGCTGCAGTTCATTGAGGGAACCATGAATGCCAACATGTACTGTGACATACTGAAGCAGGGCAGGATCCCTTGCCCTGAGACTGGGTCGCAGGGCAGTATTCCAACATGATAATGACCCCAAACACACCTCCAAGATGACCACTGCCTTGCTAAAGAAGCTGGGATAAAAGTGATGGACTGGCCAAGCATGTCTCCAGACCTAAACCCTATTGAGCATCTGTGGGGCATCCTCAAATGGAAGGTGGAGGAGTACAAGGTCTCTAACATCGATCAGCTCCGTGATGTCATCATGGAGGATTTGAAGAGGGCTCCAATGACAACCTGTGAAGCTCTGGTGAACTTCATGCCCAAGAGGGTTAAGGCAGTGCTGGAAAATTATGGTGGCCACAGAAAATATTGAAACTTTGGGCCCAATTTGGACATTTTCACTCAGGGGTTTACTCACTTTTGTTGCCAGTGGTTTAGACATTAATGGCTGCGTGTTGAGTTATTTTGAGGGGACACCAAATTTACACTGTTATACAAGCTGTACACTCACTACTTTACATTGTAGCAAAGTATAATTTCTTCAGTGTTGCCACATGAAAAGGTATAATAAAATATTTACAAAAATGGTACTCAGTTTTGTGAGATACTGTATATAATTATTGTTAATATATAGGAGCTAGAGTGTCACATACAGATGTCCTAATATGCCTATCCGTACATACTGTAAGTACATTTTTTTTCCAATTTATTATTTAGAAAATGAATTCATATTACTGTACAGTTTATTTTTTTAACAAATTTTCATTTTATCACTCAGCCCTTATTTATATTTTCATGTTTCTTACAGTGTGTAATGAATAGGATACCCCTGTGGTTTTAATACATACACAAGGGATAAATCTGCATCCATAGATGAACCACATATATAGTCCTCTTTTAATAAGCCATAGACTTAAAAAAGGTGGACATGCCCCCGCAACATGTTGTTATGGCAACCTAAAGATGCTGGAAACAATCCACAGCAGCTAGCGATTCTCGTCCTTCAGCAAAAGCCTCAAGGCCTGATAGAGCCACAAGCATTGGCAGTCTTGCTTGGTAGCCTGCCCCTCCTACTTTAATTGCACAGGCACATACACCCTCCAGTGTCTTCTGAGCTTACTGATCACAAATTTTGTTGATAAATCTGCAGTAGTGCACTACAGGCGCAGGTCTACTGGCTCCACTACACCTGTCAGTTGCTTAACCGGCTTGCTTAGGGACAAGGTGCTTTGCCAATGAAGCCCCCCTATGCAAGGTTCCCCCAATGGTGAGGACATGTAGCCTGGTATTGTTTAGGAATGGGGAGTAAATGTTTGTTCACCCTTCCCTGTCCAGCCAGGCTGCATGTTCAGATAATAGTCTTGTGTAGATTTTGGGGGGACCCAATTTTGTTTGTCTTTTTTGTGGGGTGCCCCTTTAGGGAGCTGTCAGGGAGCTGTCTTCCAGTTAGTGGTACCATTGGGATTGGTTATGTGCACCGGGTCCTCAGATTTATTTGTATTTGCTGAGTCAGCGGGCGTCATCGAGATTAATGACGAATTTACAATGAGGAACTTTTTTGGTATTTTTGATGTTTTAATATATATGTCAAATGTAGGGGGGGTACCTGGAGCCTCCTTATTATTAAGGGGCTTTCAAATTCTGATAAGCCTCCCAGCCTGCAGACCTCCACAATCACTAGGTCAAGGTTGTGGGAAAGAGGCGCTTGTCCTCATCAACATAGGGACAAGATTTATTGGTCCCCTATGCAATGCATTTCTTTTGGTGATAGGTTCTCTTTAATGAGAGGTCATGGGTCTAAAAGAGCCCTGATGTCTCACCTGTTCCCCAATTAAACTAATGGAGTGCATATGGTTGGCAGCATTGAATCATTGGAGATGAAGTTCGGGAAATAAACTTTTTTATAGGAATGGATTATTGGATTAAAATGTGAGCTGGGTATAAAGAGAGAAAGATGTATTTCTCTGTTGCCGCAAGGAGACTGAGATGTGCACATTGCTGCTCCTGTGTGCACATCAGCCTGCTACAAACCTGTGGCCATGTGCTGAGGACCAAATTTGCTCCAGGCAGATCTACAAGTAAGCTGACATCAGAATAGTAGGACCCCTGTTGCTGTATCACTGTAACTGGTGAGAGGACACAGCTGCGATTAACCAGTTGCTGCTAGCAGAGATTGAGCACATAGGGACTGACCACCTAACAGCAGCATTATTTACTGCATGCAGACTTAGGATTGTACTTAGATTGTACTAGGATTGTACTCATATGCACTAACGTAGAGACTGGACCCCAACACTATCCAGCTGAAGAACTAGGGCTAAAGACTGCTCACTCAGAAAGCTTCAATAACTTTACCTATTGTCCATAGTAAGAGGTACCTCTTTAGGGAGTCTTAAATGTCATCACTGCCATTTATAGATTGTACTTTATTGTGAATTTGTGAATATAGCCTACTGTTTTTCAGGGGAGTTATAGCAGTGCTCACAGTATTGATTATCATTGCTGTGTTTTCTAATGCCATTAGTTATTGCTGATTTTGTGGTTTACCAGGTTTACACTAATTTAGCTGCATAGAACTCCATTCTATGCTGCTATAGCCTAGTGGACATATTGTCTAGTGAACTGTGATTGACATAATCCTTTAGTTACTCATTTACGTGCATACTGCTATTTACTGCAATCCGTGACAATATATTGGGTTAATTTAACACCAACCAATTTGATGTTTGCTTTTTGATACTGAACCTTAGTTGTGTGCAGGCAATCTATATTTGTTCTCCCATTAGCAGTGCAATATTAATTTGCTTAATCTGGTGGGGCTGAGGTTGTTCTCAGAGTTGAGGCAGACGAACAGAGAACCCAATCAACCATGTGACTTCTGCAGGGGTAATGCTACACTAGCTTGAGTATCTTCTGAGGATTTGAGTGTTAAATGTGTTCATGTTACTATATTATTAGGTATGGTAGAGGTTGAGTATGTTCCCTAAGAGTATGGTTAATGAAGTATAAATTATATAATTGGTTGAACTAGATGGACTTATTACAAGATGTAACTATATAAAAAAAAATTCTGCTCTGCAGAGAAAAGCAGGTTTTATAAAGTGAGATGTAGTTCCTCTTGCCACAACATAATTAGATGTAATGTTAACAAGTATGAACTTGTTTATAATAAAAATAGTGACTTGAGGAGTACTATTAAGTACTATTAATTCAATCCCTGACATGTCTGAAAATGCTGGCAAGATTTTTTTTTTTCCTTTTTCAGAGCAAGGAAATATACATCCTTTCTACCTTCTGTATATCCTTAGGTTTAGGCAGTAAAGGGATTTCATTGTAGAGGGTAGAGTGTACTGGTAAAACTAAAATGCATATTTAATGGCATCTAGCCAGAAGGCACAGAGGAATTTTGTAGTTCTTGTGTGATTTTCTGTATACTCAGGGTAAATTTGAATGAGTAAACATCAGAGATATTGAGTGGTATCTGGATTTCTGGATACATGAGGTTGTTAGATTGCACATGTAGCCCAAAACTTTTTGCACATACCACTTTGTAAGATTTTTTTTCTCTTGTCTAGAATCATTTTTAGTCCTGAAAACTTTCCAAATTCCTTCACATGTTTCACATACTTGCCAACTTGCCAACTTGCCAACTGTCCCGAATTTCTCAGGACATCCCCGGGATTTAGTCCCTTTTCCCGATCTAATCTTTCCCGGGAGATGTCCTAGAGGTCTGCGGCCGGCAGAGATGATGTCTCCGCCGGCCACCATTTTCTAGGAGACATCATCTCCGACATAGGCTGGCTACTGATGGCTACAATAGAGATTGAGCTGTGGCGCCGCCCACCCCCCGGCCCGCTCCGCCCTGCTGCCAGGCTCTGTGACCTGTTATGGAAAGGGGCGGGGGATGGGTGGCGCCGCAGCTCAATCTCTACTGTAACCATGCGGCTCCGCTCGACCAACTTTGGGGCCGGTCTGGATGTCACAGGGGGGCCAGTCTGGATGTCACAGTTAGGCACCAGATGTAAAAAGGACTCTGCTGATGGGGACTCCTGGTGTGAGGGGGGCTCTTCTGGGGACTCCTGGTGGGAGGGGGTCTCCACTGGGGACTCCTGATGTGAGGGGGCTCTGCTGGGGACTCCTGATGTGAGGGGGGCTCCGCTGGGGACTCCTGGTGTGAGGGGGCTCTGCTGGGGACTCCTGGTGTGAAGGGGGCTCTGCTGGGGACTCCTGGTGTGAGGGGGCTCCGCTGGGGACTCCTGGTGTGAGGGGGCTCCTCTGGGGACTCCTGATGTGAGGGGGGCTCCCCTGGGGTCTCCTGCTGTGAGGGGGGCTCCGCTGGGGACTCCTGGTGTGAGGGGTGCTCCACTGGGGACTCCTGGTGTGAAGGGGGCTCCGCTGGGGATTCCTGGTGTGAGGGGGGCTCTGCTGGGGACTCCTGATGTGAGGGGGGCTCTGCTGGGGACTCCTGATGTGAGAGGGAGCTCCACTGGGGACTCCTGGTGTGAGGGGGAGCTCCGCTGGGGACTCCTGGTGTGAGGGGGGGCTCCGTTGGGGACTCCTGGTGTGAGGGGGCTCCGCTGGGGACTCCTGGTGTGAGGGGGGCTCTGCTGGGGACTCCTGATGTGTGGGGGGGCTCCGCTGGGGACTCCTGATGTGAGGGGGCTCCACTGGGGACATCTGATGTAAGGGGGCTCCGCTGGGGACACCTGATGTAAGGGGGGGCTCTGCTGGGGACACCTGATGTAAGGGGGGCTCTGCTGGGGACACCTGATGTAAGGGAGGCTCTGCTGGGGACACCTGATGTAAGGGGGGCTCCGCTGGGGACATCTGATGTAAGGGGGGCTCCGCTGGGGACATCTGATGTAAGGGGGGCTCTGCTGGGGACATCTGATGTAAGAAAGGCTCCACTGGGGGCACCTAATGCAAGGACAGACTCTGCTGGGGGCACCTGATGCAAGGACGGCCTCTGCTGGGACACCTGATGCAAGGACGGATGGCTGGTGGCAGGCGACGTGGCAGGTGACACGCTCAGGGCTTCCACTGATTCAGCATTATGGTGAGTTGAATGATTTCATTTTATATTACAATGTAATAATAGAAATAATGCACTTCAATCATCCTGACACCATAATGATTGAAGCGCTAACACCAGGTGTTTGGAGTATCTTTATCTGCTGATTGTTAAACTTTCTAGAATACACATATTTCCATTGTTGTGTAGGATCTGGGGCTGCTGTCCCTTCATCCCTCTCCTTCCCTTTCCCTCTCCATCCCTCATTCATCTCAGACTCTAACCACACCCCCTTTGAGCCACGTCCATTTAGGACACGCCAAGTGTTTCACGTAAACCACTCCCATCTTTCTCTGAGGCGCGCTACGCGTGCCGCATTTTTACTTTCCCATTATGCCATGCCCACAAACGCATGCCCCCGCCCCCTGATTATAACAAGACTCCGCCTACAGCCAAAAAAGTGTCCCTAACAATTTTTTTACAATAAAGGGAGGCGGGGAGTAGGGAAAGCCGCAGTTCGCTGCTTTTGTCGGCAGATGTCCCAACCCCCCCCACACAGGAAAAAACACAGGGGACTATTTCGGTACTGAAGGTAGTTGGGTATTAGTACAAAAAGGTGGAGAGAAGGTGATAAGATAAAAACTATATTTTTAATAGAAAACCATTTTAAAAAAGATATATATATCTAAATATTACAATAACATATACAGTTGTAATACAGGACAGGGCAATATATACAACCATATGAATTGCATCCAGTAATAGCAGAGATTGCAAAAATGACTTGGATTCTCGACCGGTTTCGCGGTATTCACCGCTTCCTCAGGAGAGTAAAGTCTATAATGTAGCATAGAGAACAAATAATAAATATACAAAAATTCACAGATGCATACAGTTTTTGTGGTGGTTGCAGCGTGGTCATTGAATAATACATTAAACAATAGTGTACAAGTTGAATATAGAAAGGACAGGCTCACCCGTTCAGGTATTCTCTGTAGGTATGTGGGGCCCCATACAATTCCCCCTGCGACGAACACAGGGGATAACAGAACAGCCTCTGGTGGATAAAATATTTAAGTAATTGATTTATGTGTGGGTCACTAAACCACAAGACAAAGCAAAATGTGGTAGAGTATAGGGGTACCCATAAAGTAGCTCCAGGTTTGGAACCAAGTGTGCAGGGGAAAGAAACTGGAAATTAGTGGTTGGAAGAGGATGAAAGAGGGGGGAAGGAAAAGGAGGAGGGAGGAGAAGGAAGAAGGAAAGGAAAAGGGGGGGGGGAGGAGGGGGAAAGGGGGAGGAGGGAAAGAGGAAAGGGGGGAAAAAAGGGGGGGGAGGGAGGGGGTAGTGGGGGTGGGAAAGGAAGGGGGGGGGAGGGGGGAAAGGGGGAAAAGGAGAGAGCCAGGGAATAAGGGATGTAGTGGGATAGGAAAGGAGAGGAGGGGGAAAGGGGGGGGAAGAAAGGGGGGGGAGGAGGGAGGGGGAAAGGGAGAGGGGGGGGAAGGAAAGCGGGGGGGGGGAAGAAGGGAGGGGGAAGGAGGGGGGGAGGGGGGAAGGAGAAACAGGAAAAAAAGGGTAGTGAGGATTGAGTAGTAAGCAGGACCTATAACTTAGATCCAGGTGAAAAATAGGTGAGACTTGAAGAGGAAGAAAGAAAATGCACACAGGTAATGAGAGCCATCACTTACCCCTACAGCATTGATCAACGAGGGGGGGTGGAATGAAGTAAAAAAGGAGCGTACAGTGATGGGGATTGTGGTATGAACTGGTTTAAACGATCCAAGCGCTCATGGGCTAGTGATGAAAGCTCCCCAGGGCTGGAGCCAATGATATGCGCAAAAGGAATAATCACCGCAGCAGCTGTAATAGGATAAGATAAATTTACACTCCGCAATAATGGAGAGGGAGGGGGGGAAAAAGATTACCCACAAAGCAGAGGGGGACAACAGCGGTAGCTCACTAAAATAAAGAGTACCAAGACATAGGTAATAAGAATAGGTAGCAAGTACCAAGAGGTGTCAGGATAACAGATTATATGTAGTCCCCAATGAGGAAGAGATATTAAAATACCAGCAGAGGAATAAGCATAGACGCTGCAGGCAGCCACTGTGTATGGAGGCAATGATAACCAAGCCCAGCATGGATGGGAGGAGAAGCAAGGGGGAGAGGCCGACCACCGGGGAAGGAGTAGAAGGAAGGAAAGGAGGGGAAAGGGGAAGGAAAAAAGAGGGGGGAGGTAGGACTTACCCCACGTGCTGCTCCTCGTTTAGCGCGACGTCAGAGGGCTGTAGGCTCATACAGCGGCCGTGTCCGGCCGCTATAAAAGCACCCCAACCCAGAAGTCAGGGATGGCATAACGAGGGCGGTCCCTGACGTCACCGGGTCTGCTCGCCCGCACTGCGCAGGTGCACTGTGAGTGCTACTGCGCAAGCGTGCGCTCCTGTCAAAGGGAATCTAGTTCCCAAACAAGGAGACGCAAGCAGTCAAAAGGCTGCCAGGGCGAGCATGTGTCCGTCGCATAGGAGAAGGATCGGGGCAGAACCCACCAACAGAGTCTGATAACGGGGGATGGGAGCCTGACCTTGAACAGCAACAAAGTAAAACAGCATAATACAGCATGGTGAAATAAAGATAAAAAATAAAAGGAATTTATATACAAACATTGTGTAAAATTATATAGGGGTGTCAGCCACCCATAACTTTTGAGGATGAATCTTAGGCAGACATGGTCAATTCATTGATACTCGGCCCTAGGAGTGCCGAGGAGGGGGAGTGGGGGGGGGGGAGGAAGGGGAGGGGAAAAGGGGGAAAAAGGGGGGGGGAACAGAGAGGGGGGAGAGGAAAGGAAAGGGGGGGGCTGGGAAGGAAGGGGGGGAAGGGGGGGGGGAAGGGGGGGAGGGGGGGAAAAAGGGGGGGAGAAGGGGGGGAAAAAAGGGGGGGTAGTAGAACATGATCTCATAAGAAGGCCCTATAGGACACCGACTCGTTTAGGCCAGGCGGGGTGGTGGCGTTGAGTCGCTCGATCCAGAGGGACTCCCTCTGCAATATCAAGCGATCCCAGTCGCCACCTCTAGGACTGGGTTTCACCACCTCTAATACCAGAAATTTGGCCACGGAATTGTTGAATCTATGATAAAGTCCGATGTGTCGGCCGATAGTAGTCAGTTTACCGTTTTCTGAGTCGTAGAGGTGGTCACCGATTCTCTGCCTAAGTTCCCTAATAGTTTTGCCCACATAGAAGGCTTTGCATACACATTTCATGAGATAGATAACCCCCTTTGTAGCACAGTTCGTGAAGGTCCGTGGAACCAGAATTTCTCCGTTAGGTAGGGTCACCGTTCTGCTTTCGTGGACCCAAGGGCACCGGGGGCATTCCCCACATTGGAATGTGCCATTGGGGCCACTACGCACGGGTTTGGTGGGGTTGTAGTGGCTGGCAGTTAGTTGATCACGTAGTGATCGAGCTCTGCGAAAGACCACTTCCGGTGTGTGTCTGATGTATTTGGTTAAGGTATGATGTTCAGCCAAGAGGTGCCAATGTTTGGCTAGGATATTCCGCAGCACGTGGTGGTGTGCAGAATAGGTGGTAATAAATCTTACAGTTTCTGTGGGGGAGACGGTTTCCTATCTTTGAAGAGGAGAGAAGTTCGTGAACGTGATAAAGACTTGTTATAAGCTTTACGCAAGGTGGTAGAGGAATAGCCTCATCGTAGGAGGCGGTCGCGCAATGCTTTAGCCTGGCGTTTAAAGTCACTGTCGTGTGTGCAATTCCTGCGTAGTCGTAGGTATTGGGCATAGGGTATGCTCTGTATCAAGGAATTGGGATGGGCACTCGTGGCAAACAAAAGGGTGTTCCCCGCCGTGGGTTTTCTATACAGGTCCGTTCCTAAGGTACCATCAGGTTGTTTGATGATTAGTAGGTCTAAGAAGGGGATTTGTTCCGTCTCAATTTTGAAGGTAAATTTAAGGTTTAGATCATTGTTATCAAGTTGACGTAGGAATTGTAAAAGTTTTTCCCTGGGGCCCGACCAGACCATGAACAGGTCATCAATAAAACGATACCATACCAAGATATCATTTAAAAACTCCGTGTATTGGTCATGAGCATGAATCTGTCGCTCCCAGCCCCCTAGATATAAGTTGGCATATGCTGGGGCGCAGGACATCCCCATTGCAACACCCTGTATTTGTAAAAATAATTGATCGTTAAAGGTAAAGTAGTTCTTGGTTAAAATAAAGTACAGTAGTGTCAATATAAACTGATTCAGGGGCCAGGTCGTTGTATCTTGTTCAGCTAGGAAGGATCCAGCCGTCCGTACGCCCTGCTCGTGGGGGATACTGGAGTAAAGAGCCTCAATATCAACAGCCACGAGCAGGGCGTCCGGAGGGATCTGGATACCTTCAAGATGTTGTAGCAGGTCAGTAGTATCCCTGATGTACGACGGGAGGCTACGGACATGGGGCATTAGGAAAGCGTCAACAAATTTACTTGCATAGTCTGTTAAGGAGCCTATCCCCGACACTATGGGTCTTCCGGGAGGGCGATGTATATCTTTATGAGTCTTGGGTAAAGAATAGAAGGTAGGGGTGCGGGGAAATTTGGTAACCTAACTATTTTATCGTAGGCGCTCTCTCCTATTGCAATTTTTTTACAATGTTGGCAACTATGTGTTTCATGATCCTGTATGTATGCCTGTATAGTGTGCTAGAGAGGCAAGGGACAGTAAGAGGTATTCAATAAAAAAACAACCTGTAAGGTAAAGGCATAATGAGCTAGTATGCATTGCATATTAGCTCATTTTGAAATACTTAACTTAGAACGAAGCAGGATTGGGGCTGTTCTGTGCAAAACCATTGTAAGCCATTGAAATGTGTGCTCTGTGCTCCTTATAGATCCCCTATAGGTATTGCACTCACCCGAACCACTCACCCCACGCAGGGGTATCTCGCTTTCACAGTATCTGCCACTGTGCAGCAATCATGAGATCTTTTTTCCGCTGTGTCAGCTGTATGTTTCCATGCTTGTGGCAGAGGCGGCTCTAGACTTTGTGAGGCCTTAGGAAAAACTTACACATGAGGCCCCACTCACTCCCAGAATGGGAAAAATAATTCAAGGAATGAAAATTAACTGAATTAGGAGGGTACAGTATAGGGGAGTGGAGAGTACAGGGTGCAGGAGGGAACAGTGCAGGGGGTAGTAAGTGGGCACAGTGCAGGGGGCAAGAGGAGATATACAGTATAGGGGCAGTAAGGAATAATAAAAATATATTCTCCTCAAGCAGAGCTCCAAAGGGAAGCTGCTCTCACATATCCTGCATATTCCGGCAGGCTGTCACAGAATGAGAGAAATAAAGGGGGATGGGTGCAGAAAGAAAGAAAGAAAGAAAGCGAGGGGGGTGGAGGAAGAAGGGAAGGAAGGGCATCCCCTACATCAGTGTACTCACTGGGAGGCAGGAGGGACTGGATGGATGGATGGATCAGACTCCACTTTTCCTTTTCTGCTTGCTGGGGTTCAGCTTGAGCGGGGCAGACACTGGAGGAGAGGGTGGGAGAAGGAGGAGCAGAAGCTCTCTCTCCTCTCCTGTCTGGCTGTGCGAGCAGAAGGGGGAGGGGGGAGATCTGTCAGAGCTGACTTTGCCGAGCGGCTCTCCCTGTCTGTGATCCGGAGCTGTACGTGAGCTCCGATCACACGGTAACTTGGTTGCAGCCTGTATCTCTCCCTGTAGCAGAGCGAGGCGACTCAGGACTGTGTGATGGCGGAGATCTCTTCTGCTGGAAGAGGTGTCTCTCTAATTAGGTAAACTAGGTGGCCGAGCAAGGCACCTGTGAGTGCGAGTCCTGAGGCTACCGCCTAATTAGAGAGCCGCCTCTGGCTTGCGGTATAAGGCACATATTTCTCCTTTAGATCTCCCTCCGCATCTCCCACTATCTCTCCGAAGAAAATGCTGTGGGTGTAGTCTCCAATTAATCCACTGCAGGGCGTTGTGCCTGTTCTGTGACAAGAGCCGCGATAAGACACTCCCTCTCCCTGGCAGCCTACAGTAAAAATGGCGCCAATTCAGTGGATAGGCCATCAAGACCTGGCACTTTTGTCCATGGAGAGGTTTTAATTACAGCTCTCACCTTCTCTACCACAATATCTGCATTTAGTGATACTGAGTGTGTCACTGAGAGAGGAGGTAGTGATACTGTGTCTTATGCCCTGTACACACGGTTGGATTTTCCGTTGTCGGAAATTCCGATCGTGTGTACACAAATCCGACACACAAAGTGCCACGCATGCTCAGAATAAATTAAGAGACGAAAGCTATTGGCTACTGCCCCGTTTATAGTCCCGACATACGTGTTTTACGTCACCGCGTTCAGAACGATCGGCTTTTCCGTCAACTTTCTGTGACCGTGTGTATGCAAGACAAGTTTGAGCCAACATCCGTCAGAAAAAATCCATGGATTTTGTTTGTCGAACTGTCCGATCAATGTCCAACCGTGTGTACAGGGCATAAGAGTGATTCCCCACCCTGAGGATCAGTGAAGGCTGCTGTATATAGGAATTGGTAGTACTCACCAAATATAATCGTGATGATTATGGAGTCAAAGTGTATTAGGCTTTTTGGGTCTATTAAACATGCAATGGCAGACACTCATGCTGGGAAAGCCAACCACGGTATTGTTTGGCTTTAAGCCACATTTCTCTGTGCTCTGCAGTCAAGTATCTTTTATACAGTACATATGCTTCTTGACTTGTTCATATGCCTCAGTGTATTTTTGCTTACTCAGTTTTTTCTGAGGTTGCATAGACTAGGATGCTACCACATTTTTAGCAGTTTTTAACAGTTTCCCAAAAACAATACAGGGTAAAAGACATTAGCTAGTATTGCAGATAGCATATTAATTCCACCATTGTTTGAGATTAGCTTTGAAGGTATCATCTAACATTAAATACACTCGGAATATCTAAACCACAGGTGTACAAGGTACCTTAAGTCCTCCTTAGGCTCCATTCACACTAGCACGTTTTTTGATGCATTTTGCAGAAATGCATGGGAATTTTTTAACATGGGTTCCTATGGAACATGTTCACATCAATGCATTTTTGTACCTCTGCGTTTTTGGAAAGGGTCAGGGACTTTTTTTTCATGCATGTAATAGAATTCAATGGACCAGCATCAAAAACGCAAGTAGAGCGTTTTTCCATAGGAACCCATGTTAAAAAATTCCCATGCATTTCTTCAAAATGCATCAAAAAACGCGCTAGTGTGAATGGAGCCTAAGACCATATAAACTAGTGCATGATCCATTGCACCTGTTGGTACAGCTTTAATTCTGGGGAGCAAGGAAGGAGACATGAGAAATATGTCTATGCGGGACTTTTCCCTGTGCACCTGGGAGTAGTACATAAAGTCTCTCCCTAGGTGAAAAACCCTACATTCATCCTCCAAGCTGGTGGCAACCAACAAAGTAGTAAAATGTTTGTCCTGTGCACAAGGTGACCCGTGGGTAACTTTTGATTTCCGGCAAGTGGTCCTTTGATGAGTAGGCCGTGGCAATAAAATCATCAAAAGAAGAAATCCTGTGGTTTATGTGGAGAGGTTAGATTAATAAGCGCTAGAAAAAGTTTTATTGTCAGAATTGGGGTCATAAATGTTGATAACGGTGAGAATTAAACTGCAGTGTCCCCTGATAACATCTACTCTTCTCAGTGATGTTAACTTTTAATTTGGAGTGGGAATGGCTTGGGAATAAGAAGGACGAACCTTGCATTACGACTTATAGCTTGTCCTGTGCTTGTGCACAGGACAAGCATTTTACCCACTGCTGTACTAACTCATGTTTTTTGCACCTTAATCTTTTTTTAAAGTCTCAGAATCTGAGTTCAGTTGTTGAGGGATTTAAATCCTTTTACACTCCATGTGATTATTTTCATTTCAACTTTATCTGATATTTGGTGAAGTACCATCACTGCCCATTTTGATGAGGGGAAATCCCTTCTTTGATAGAAAAATAATGGTTGCTAGTTTCTGTAAATAGGACATATAACTGGTGCATATAACTAACAAATAACATAGCATGCTGTATATGGTTGTAGATGACCTTTTTTCACATAAAGATGTACCTGAAGGCAACAAGTGGTTATGCTAAGTTAAAAGACCAAAGGAAACATGGCTGCAGCAAAATGATGTAAAACATATGTAGTGCTTACCCCCAAAGGAGCGGCTGATTAATTATTATATCCGTAATTCACGTTTTCCACCTGACCCATTTTCCACCTGACCCATCGCAGCCCATACAATCAGAAACAGTCCATATTGCATTTTTCTCTTGCTTTTTTTAAGTAACATGAACTGGGATAGGAGAAGGGTTTTCTGAGATGCTCTTTTGTTGCTTTGTAATCTTTTCTTTGCCTCTCATGCAAAGAATCATTGCGGATAATAAGAAATCACTTTATGTGATTTCTTCATCAGGGAAGATGGAAGTAGATTTGATAGAGAATAATTGATAAAGAGTCACTCTGAATAACTTCTTCATCTGCAGAACTTTTCAAGAACAGTCTGTATCTCTATATGTGTACTAGTAGCTTTACCGCCACCTGTTTACCACTACTTCCCATCTGCATAGTACTTCCAAGTTGAGCTAAAGAAAAGTCACTCTGAATAACTCCTCCCGCTTGACTGATTGGAATCCCGAGACATTGTTGAACCCAAAGTCACAGGCCATCACCACCTGTCTCACTGACTTGCGTACCAACATCCCTCAGCCTCTGGCAGTACCCTTCCCTTGGGCTTTCACTCACGTGATCAATAGTCCATGTGCCACTCATAAACGATCGATCGCCCAGTTTCCTTCCACTTAGTTGCTACTTCTTCCGCAATGATTCTTTCATCCCTTTCCTCCTTTCTGGCATGCTCCCTTCCCGCAGGGGCAGCCAACGACACCAGCGACTACATGCTGTATGGTGTCATCTACTCCTCTATGGGTGCCGGTTCCCCACCCTCCTCACAAGGGGGGGGCTCCGTTGGCTCCCTGGAGGGGGAACCTCTCCCCTCCGGGAACCAGGCTGGGCTTCTCTCCAAACTCGAACTCCTGACTCACCATGTGACCCAGCTTTTTATATGAGAGTCCTGCCTCCTGCCAAACAAATTAATGATTGGCCAGAACTCGCATACAAACTACTTGTCACTCAGATCCCAAATAAACAAACAGGCCTGCTATATGGTACAAGCCTGCCTAAATTTACCTGAAATTGTAAGCTAACAAAAAGGTCACCTACATAAAGGTAGGTGCCCGCTACACATAGATCTTCCATCCCAGCCAGGAAAGCCAGAAAATGTGAAACACATCATAAAGTCAGTGCTGTCAAAGTCATAAAGAGCTTAGTCATAGGGAGGCTAAAACCCATCATGCAATAGTATTTAGCCCCTCTAAAAGTAACATTAGACCCAATGGGCAATCATGGTGTAGCTTCCTCTACTTGCCCAGTTTAGGGTGAATTTTTGCAAGGTGAGGGAAGTAGTGAGTCCCTGAGAGTATGGAAAAAACTGATTGGCCTGTTCAGCAGTTTTGAAAGCAGTAGTGTTGCTATCAGGCATGTGAATGCAAGGGAAGGCAGGGGAAGTTAAAGCAAACATAAGGTAATTCTCCTCTTCTTCACCAGGTTTTGACAGACCTTGTTGAAAGCCTTCATCTGTCTAGTGTGGTCAGCTGATTAGCGTCAAAGATCAACAGTTTATATCTTCCAGTAATTAGGCTAAGTTGCGTGCAGTATGCCTAGATTATATGCACTGTGTTAGAAAAGTCCAAGTATCGTGCAATAACTGGGCAATAGGATGTAATGTTTTCTCCAGGTGAAGCCAACTTGGTGCACCCATTCTACATTATCCAATCTTGAGATGCCTAACGCCTGTGAAAAGGTGACATTGTGTACACGGTGTGACAAGTTGATTAAGGCGGTAAGTTGTGTCCAGGGCTGGTGCAAGAATTTTTAACGCCCTAGGCGAAACCTCATTGTGCCGCCCCCTGGCTCTGCTCCTGGAGTTTTTTTGTGGTGCCTCTGCACCTATTTCTTCAGCCGTGGTCCGCACCTGCCCCTCTGGACCTGGCTTGAAGACAAATAGTGGCAATACAGCACCCCTTTTTCACAGACCTCTTTGCATCCAAGTCCCCAAATTTACATCACAGCCCCCTTTACATCAATGCCCTCTTTCCCCTTTCACCTCGCAGCCCCCCTCCTTACATCAGAGACCTTCTCCCTTTACATCAGAGTCCTCAGCCCCCCTTCCTTGCATCCAAGTCCCCTTCACATCCCCTTTCTTTGCACCTCAGTCCCCTTCACAGCCCCCCTTGTACCCCAGTCCCCTTTAAACCCCTCCCCTTTACTTGTAACCCAGTCCTCTTTACAGCCCCCCTTTACTTGCACCCCAGTCCCCCACAGCCCCCCTCCTTGCATCCCAGCCCCTCCTCCCTTTTATCTCAGTTCCCTCCACAACCCTACACCTTGTATCCCAGTCCCCTCAAAGGCCCCTCATTTTATCCCAGTCTCCTCCCCAGCCCCCCTCATTGTATCCCAGTCCCCTCCACAGCCCCCCTCCTTGTATCCCAGTCTCCTCCACAGCCCCCCTCCATATATCTCAGTTCCCTCCACAGCCCCGCTCCTTGAATCACAATCTCCTCCACAGCCCCCTCCATATTACCTCCACAGCCCCGCTCTTTGTATCCCAATCTCCTCCACAACCCTGCTCCTTGTATCCCAATCTCCTCCACAGCCCCCCTCCTTATATCCCAGTCTCCTCCACAGCCCCCCTCATTGTATCCCAGTCCCCTCCACAGCCCTCCTCCTTGTATCCCAGTCTCCTCCACAGCCCCCCTCCTTGTATCTCAGTTCCCTTCACAGCCCCGCTCCTTGAATCCCAATCTCCTCCACAGCCCCCCTCCATGTATCTCTGTTCCTTCCACAGCCCCGCTCCTTGTATCCCAATCTCCTCCACAACCCCACTCCTTGTATCCCAATCTCCTACACACCACCCCTCCTTATATCCCAATCTCCTCCACAGCCCCCTCCTTGTATCCCAGTCCACTCCACAGCCCCCCTCCTCGTATCCCAGTCCACTCTACAGCCCCCCTCCTCGTATCCCACTCCACTCTACAGCCCCCCTCCTCGTATCCCACTCCACTCCACAGCCCCCCTCCTCGTATTCCAGTCTCCTCCACAGCCCCATCCTTGTATCCCAGTCCCCTCCACAGCCCCCCTCCTTGTATCCCAGTCTCCTCCACAGCCCCCCTCCTTGTATCCCAGTCCCCTCCACAGCCCCCCTCCTTGTATCCCACTCTCCTTCACAGCCCCCCTCCTCATATCCCAGTCTCCTGCACAGCCCCCCTCCTTGTATCTCAGTCTCCTCCACAGTCCCCCTCCTTGTATCCCAATTAGGGATGAGCCGAACACCCCCCTGTTCGGTTCGCACCAGAACATGCGAACAGGAAAAAAGTTCGTTTGAACACGCGAACACCGTTAAAGTCTATGGGACACGAACATGAATAATCAAAAGTGCTAATTTTAAAGGCTAATATGCAAGTTATTGTCATAAAAAGTGTTTGGGGACCTGGGTCCTGCCCCAGGGGACATGGATCAATGCAAAAAAAAGTTTTAAAAACGGCCGTTTTTTCAGGAGCAGTGATTTTAATAATGCTTAAAGTCAAACAATAAAAGTGTAATATCCCTTTAAATTTCGTACCTGGGGGTTGTCTATAGTATGCCTGTAAAGGGGCGCATGTTTCCTGTGTTTAGAACAGTCTGACAGCAAAATGACATTTTGAAGGAAAAAACTCATTTAAAACTACCCGCGGCTATTGCATTGCCGACAATACACATAGAAGTTCATTGATAAAAATGGCATGGGAATTCCCCAAAGGGGAACCCCGAACCAAAATTAAAAAAAAAAAATGACGTGGGAGTCCCCCTAAATTCCATACCAGGCCCTTCAGGTCTGGTATGGATATTAAGGGGAACCCCGGCCAAAATTTAAAAAAAAAAATGACGTGGGGTTCCCCCTAAATTCCATACCAGACCCTTCAGGTCTGGTATGGATTTTAAGGGGAACCCCGCGCCAAAAAAAAAAAAAAAAAAAACGGCGTGGGGTCCCCCCAAAAATCCATACCAGACCCTTATCCGAGCACGCAACCTGGCAGGCCGCAGGAAAAGAGGGGGGGACGAGAGTGCGGCCCCCCCCTCCTGAACCGTACCAGGCCACATGCCCTCAACATTGGGAGGGTGCTTTGGGGTAGCCCCCCAAAACACCTTGTCCCCATGTTGATGAGGACAAGGGCATCATCCCCACAACCCTGGCCGGTGGTTGTGGGGGTCTGCGGGCGGGGGGCTTATCAGAATCTGGAAGCCCCCTTTAACAAGGGGACTCCCAGATTCTGACCCCCCCCTGTGTGAAATGGTAAGGGGGTACAAAAGTACCCCTACCATTTCACTAAAAAACTGTCAAAAATGTTAAAAATGACAAGAGACAGTTTTTGACAATTCCTTTATTTAAATACTTCTTCTTTCTTCTATCTTCCTTCATCTTCTGGTTCTTCTGGTTCTTCTGGCTCTTCTGGTTCTTCCTCCGGCGTTCTCGTCCAGCATCTCCTCCGCGGCGTCTTCTATCTTCTTCTCCTCGGGCCGCTCCGCACCCATGGCATGGGGGGAGGCTCCCGCTCTTCTCTTCTTCTTCATCTTCTTCTCTTCTTCTCTTCTTCTCTTCTTCATTTTCTTCTCCAGGCCGCTCCGCATCCATGCTGGCATGAAGGGAGGCTCCCGCTGTGTGACGGCGCTCCTCGTCTGACAGTTCTTAAATAACGGGGGGCGGGGCCACCCGGTGACCCCGCCCTCCTCTGACGCACGGGACATGACGGGACTTCCCTGTGGCATTCCCCGTGACGTCACAGGGAAGTCCCGTCAAGTCACCGTGCGTCAGAGGGGGGCGGGGTCACCGGGTGGCCCCGCCCCCGTTATTTAAGAACTGTCAGACGAGGAGCGCCGTCACACAGCGGGAGCCTCCCGCCATGCTACCATGTGTGAGGAGCGGCCCGGAGAAGAAAATGAAGAAGAGAAGAAAAGAAGAAGAGAAGAAGATGAAGAAGAAGAGAAGAGCGGGAGCCTCCCCCCATGCCATGGGTGCGGAGCGGCCCGAGGAGAAGAAGATAGAAGACGACGCTGAGGAGATGCTGGACGAGAACGCCGGAGGAAGAACCAGAAGAGCCAGAAGAACCAGAAGATGAAGGAAGATAGAAGAAAGAAGAAGTATTTAAATAAAGGAATTGTCAAAAACTGTCTCTTGTCATTTTTAACATTTTTGACAGTTTTTTAGTGAAATGGTAGGGGTACTTTTGTACCCCCTTACCATTTCACACAGGGGGGGGCCGGGATCTGGGGGTCCCCTTGTTAAAGGGGGCTTCCAGATTCCGATAAGCCCCCCGCCCGCAGACCCTCACAACCACCGGCCAGGGTTGTGGGGATGAGGCCCTTGTCCTCATCAACATGGGGACAAGGTGTTTTGGGGGGCTACCCCAAAGCACCCTCCCAATGTTGAGGGCATGTGGCCTGGTACGGTTCAGGAGGGGGGGCCGCACTCTCGTCCCCCCCTCTTTTCCTGCGGCCTGCCAGGTTGCGTGCTCGGATAAGGGTCTGGTATGGATTTTTGGGGGGACCCCACGCCGTTTTTTTTTTTGGCGCGGGGTTCCCCTTAAAATCCATACCAGACCTGAAGGGTCTGGTATGGAATTTAGGGGGAACCCCACGTCATTTTTTTTTTTAAATTTTGGCCGGGGTTCCCCTTAATAACCATACCAGACATGAAGGGCCTGGTATGGAATTTAGGGGGACTCCCACGTCATTTTTTTTTTTTAATTTTGGTTCGGGGTTCCCCTTTGGGGAATTCCCATGCCATTTTTATCAATGAACTTCTATGTGTATTGTCGGCAATGCAATAGCCGCGGGTAGTTTTAAATGAGTTTTTTCCTTCAAAATGTCATTTTGCTGTCAGACTGTTCTAAACACAGGAAACATGCGCCCCTTTACAGGCATACTATAGACAACCCCCAGGTACGAAATTTAAAGGGATATTACACTTTTATTGTTTGACTTTAAGCATTATTAAAATCACTGCTCCTGAAAAAACGGCCGTTTTTAAAACTTTTTTTTGCATTGATCCATGTCCCCTGGGGCAGGACCTGGGTCCCCAAACACTTTTTATGACAATAACTTGCATATTAGCCTTTAAAATTAGCACTTTTGATTTCTCCCATAGACTTTTAAAGGGTGTTCCGCGGCATTCGAATTTGCCGCGAACACCCCAAATTGTTAGCTGTTCGGCGAACTTGCGAACAGCCAATGTTCGAGTCGAACATGAGTTCGACTCGAACTCGAAGCTCATCCCTAATCCCAATCTCCTCCACAGCCTCCATCCTTGTATCCCAGTCCCCTCCACAGCCCCCTCCTTGTATCCCACTCTGCTCCACAGCCCCCCTCTTCATATCCTAGTCTCCTCCACAGTCCCTCTCCCCCCTTCTTGCACCTCACTCCCTTTCATAGTCCCCACCTTTCTGGCATCCCAGTACCCTTTACAGCCATCTTCTTTTTTTGCAACACAGTTCCATTTATGCCAGCACCCCCTCCCTTACCTCACTCAGCATGTAGAAGACAGAGGATGTGGCATGCTTGAGCAGAGGGCAAGAGCTGTCCAATTTTCCATTTAACAGACAGACAATTGCTTGCTTGGACCGCCCCTAGCAACAAAATCACAAGCTTTTTACCGTGAAACTTTGGACAGCTCCTGCCTTCTGCTCGGACATTCTGTCTTCTACCTGCAAGGATGAGAGTGGTGGCGGGGGCAAGGAGGAGTTACAAGGGAGAGGAGAGGACACCCTGGCAGGCTGAACTACCTGCACATGCACTCCCACCCCCCCTCACCCCCTCCAGCAGCGATACTCTGCAGCCAGCACTGAAACTACTGCAGGGAGCTCAGTCTGCACTGCAGCACCACCGGCTCATCTACCTGAGCAGAAGGCCGGCAGGAGCAGTTATCTTGGAAGCGGCATTACCTTCTCCCGAGTCCAAATTGAGCGTCCTTGGGGTGGAATGGGAATAGGGGTGGGGATTGGAGTTCTCGTGTCGTTTCAGGCAGTCTGCCCGACAGCACGGCTGAAGTACTCACTCCTCACCGTCGCATGTAGCCAGCGCAGTGCCCCCTACTGATGTGTGCTCTAGGCCGGCGCCTACCTTGCCTATTGGTAGCTCTGGTTGTGTCAGGGTGGAGCTCAAGGTCACAAATCTAGTCCATTGGGTGTCTGAGCCAGAAATAGCATCTATGTTTATCTACTCACTTTTCCTTTTGGGTACAACGGATACTTCAAGAGTTTGTATCGACATCAGCGAGGCATGAAATAAATGTTGTTTTTAGATGGCTTTTTCATTTTCTTTTTGGACAGCATGTAAACTTACTGTTTAATATAACCAATATTGTCTTCATAGACTGCAGGAAAAAAAGCAAAATAATATATATCCCTGGGGAATGGTGGCAATTTAGATGTATCTTTCAACATAAGAAATAACAATATTAGATGGCATTTCCTGATATATTTTCTTTGCTTGTCTTGCTGTTTTCACATTCTCTGTGTCTGTACATGGGCATATGGAGGACATGGACACAAGTCTGGGGCGATAAAGTATATTTGAGTTAAAATAATCTATATCCTAAAGACACTTGCAAAACCTCTGTAGGAAACCTTTGGTTGTTTTCACACTGGTAAAGAAAGCATAATAAATGTATCTATAAATGTCCTTGTAGCCCAGTGAACAGGAGAACTTAATATCTCCCTAGCTTTACACGATGGGCTGTAATTCCATCAGCTTCAGCTTACACTTCAGGCTGTTTTTAAAACAAACTGTACTTTTCTGTTTTAGAATTAGCTTTACTGTAAACTTTTTTGCAAGCATTATTATGTTCTACCTCTGAATGATGTCGATTTTATTAATGTAAATGTTCCACATACAATAGCAAGAAATAATAACAATGAAAATTCACCAGAAAATACATAATTTATTATAGTACTTATGCTTAAAAACTGGAGAAGTGAGACAATATCTAAGTAAAATCGTATTTTTACAATCCATTAAAACCACAAAATCTATGCTACACTAGAAGCTAATAAGATACAGTGCTGTAATTGCCTACAATATTATTATTAAAATGTACTAAATAACTCAGATGTGATCTTACATATTCTCTAAACTATAACATAAAGTTTATAAAAAGTTTCCTACATTGTACCCGTTCCCACTTCACTTCCACAGACTAGATGATCGGAGCAGAAATTTTCTCCCTTGCCCCATGGTCTGCAACCTTCTGGGAGACATCATAGGTCCCAGGACTCGGAGGCTGCAGGACCATGAATACAGAGCAGTGTGGCAAACACGTGTGCTGTGGGAAGCCTCAAGGAGTCATAGCTGGCTTCCCTTAATAAAAGAGCCATCCTGGGTGAGGACAGAGCTGGATTCCTGGACAGGTAAATGTCCATTTTGTAGTTGCTGACTTTTATAAGACTTAAGATTCTCTTTAACCCCTTTGTGCTAGCGCCTCCCAGCCCTTTAAGGGATTTCAGATGCCGGGAGGCGGGGCAGGGTTTATGCTCACATGACCGATCTGATTGGCTGTCACATGATCAAAAAACTCCCAATCGCAAGAAGCGATCAGGAGCATTCTGTTAGACACTGGTAACTGCGCCGGGAGCGCTCAGGGAGCGCAGACTCAGCACAGCTGTGTCTGCTAATTGGTACGCAAATATGCTGTCTCTCTGTGCCAGGGCCCACCTGCCAAGAGGCCGCATATTTGTGTGTTGTCGATGCCTAGGGGTTAAGTGTGTATTTTTTGCCACCATTGATGTTGTACAAGATGATGGGCCTGGCTCATCCTATGACACTAATATTTATTGAATGCATCCCTGAAATTTTACAAAATGGATTGTGGAGAGAGGGTTTAAGAGAGGGAAGTGGGCCCTAATAGAAGTTGGGCTTTAAAGCAGGACTTTAGTTACAGAGTTAAAAAATAATAGCTAATTCAAAGATATAAAAAAAATCATTTCTGCAATACTTACTTAACTCAGAGCTTTTCCCCACATCACTTTTTTTCTGCCCCTAGATGTCTGCAGACTTCCAGATTGAATGACAGCCAGTATCACTAAACCCACTTCTTCTGGTGTGCTAAAAGTGGAAAGCATCTCTTGAAGAAGTAGTTTGTTTGCTACAACACCTAAGGACTTCATGAAATGTTCTGTCTACCCCATGTGGTAGCACGGCTTTCCTTGATATGCATCTTCTTTATTATTTAGGTTGTGGATTAGACCCATTTTATAATGTTTTATTTGCACACCTACGTAACAGCATCCCATCCTAATTGTGACACTTATATTACTAAGATTTATGTATAGATGTTCAGTAGCATGTGATATATATTTATAAGTGATAATATATATATATATATATATATATTTATAAGTGATCTCTTGCACACACTGTTTGGCCATTTCTCATTATTTACTTGAATGTTTGTATAAGACGTGGATCTTCTTTAAAAATGACTTACTTAAACCTGAATTTGAGTTTGTATTATTAGAATTATTATGATGGTGAGTCTTTATGTTTTTTTGTTATATATATACCTTTTGTTTTTTTTTATTACCATATGTTGTTCATAAATGTAGTCATTGTGAATGCAGCATCATGTGTTCTGGTGTCACTGAAAAACTTGCTCATTGAATAGCCTACTTATGGAAAATCTTTGCAAAATGTTTAATATTGCTTGCCCAGGATGACAGAAAACTGTTGTAAATCATTAGCTAAATGTGGGGCAACCTGACAATTTCTAATTTATTGTACCCTGTTTTGTTATTAACTACCTCAATACTGCTGCATCATAAAGAATTAGTCTAAGGTGCTCCAGATGAATATAACGGACAATCAGTGGAAAAATGCGTGCATTCTAACGCACAAGTGTTCTATTAGCACCAAGATGCAAGAAATGTCATACAAGTTGCTAACAAATTGGTATGCAACCCCAGCAAAACTCCATGTGTGGAATCCACAGTCCTCGAGCACTTGTTGGAGATGTGGGAGTGACACAGGCACCCTCATTCACATTTGGTGGCATTGTCCATAACTGACCACGTACTGGCATAAGATCAGGGAATTAAGCAAATTACGGAAACCAGATTAGTACTCAATGCCGCCTGCTGTCTACTACATATCTCAAACTTCCCAATCAAGCGCTACAAAAAATCGTTAACCAAACACTTATTAAATGCTGCTAAAGCACTGATCCCCATTCTCTGGAAGACTACACGAGTACCATCTGTATCAGTGGTTGGACCAGGTCTCGGACATCTGTGTGATGAAAGAGACGCTGGCACATTTCTCCGATAGAATGGAAAAATTTCACAAAACCTGGTCACCATGGTTTGAATTTCATTTTTCAAATGCATACAACTTGCTGAAGTCTGGTTGATAAGGCCTAACATTCTCTTTACAAGTTTGGGCTGGATGGGCCAATGTATCTCTGGAAGTATCTTCACTAATCTTATTGAACACCTGATATTGTTACGACAGTGTTAGTAATAATAAATCTAGTTACATTTGCTAACTATACCTGTATTCTCCAACTACTTTATAGGGCTTCTCAATCCTCCTCCCTACTTTCTTTATTCATTACTTTTCTATACTAAGAGTCATCTTATCCAAAATGTCTCAAGCGTAACATATGGAATATACTTGTTATCCGATAAACTTAATTGGCTGTGAATTAAGTGGGCCACACGCTAGCTAAGTACTCCAGGGACTTTTTTTGACAACTTTCTAAAATGCTTCCAAAGTTTTGGTATGTATTGTTGCACTATTATTCCAGGAGTGAAATAATGAGAGATACCAATGTTAATCGATATGTTATCGAGTTGCAACGTCATACCTCCCTGCATTCATGCCCATTGTCAAGTGCTCCTTACATAGGGGAGCCGTAGCTGCAGGATTATATGACTGGATTAAAAATAAATAAGTGTCACAGATCTTTCTTATACAGGGTGGGCAAGATAGGTGGAGGGGTGCCTCTATCCCCTGAAGATGCTGTTTGCAGAGAAAAGCGTTGGGTGGGGCCGAACATATGACGTCTTTATGCATGCTAGCTGGAATCCGGCTGTGCTTATCATTTGTTACATGTCTGTGATTGTCTTCTTATTGTAATTACACCATATTGTCAACATGAACTTTAATGGCATCCCAGTCTTAGTCTGTAGCGTTCAATATTGAGTTGGCCCACCCTTTGCAGCTATAATAGCTTCAACTCTTCTGGGAAGGCTGTCCACAAGGTTTAGGAGTGTGTCTATGGGAATGTTTGACTATTGTTCCAGAAGCCTATTTGTGAGGTCAGGCACTGATGTTGGACAAGAAGGATGAGAAGGCCTGGCTCGCAGTCTCGCAGTCTCCGCTCTTATTCATCCCAAAGGTGTTCTATCGAGTTGTGCAGGCCAGTCAAGTTCCTCCACCCCAAACTCGCTCATCCATATGTTTGCTTTGTGCACTGGTCCAAATCATTTGGTGGAGAGGGCATTATGGTGTGGGCATGTTTTTCAGGGTTCGGAGTTGGGCTAGGCCCCTTTGTTCCAGTGACGGGAACTCTTAAGTAGTCAGCATACCAAGACATTTTTGACAATTTCATGCTCCCAACTTTGTGGTTCGGTTTGGGGATGTTCCCTTCCTGTTCCACCATGACTGCGCACCAGTGAACAAAGCAAGGTCCATGAAGACATGGATGAGCAAGTTTAGGGTGGAGGAACTTGACTGGCCTGCACAGAGTCCTGATCTCAACCCGATAGAACACCTTTGGGATAAATTAGAGCGGAGACTGCGATCCAGACCTTTTCATCCAACATCAGTTCAAAGGCAGACGGCCCAATACTTTTGACATTATAATGTACATTACCTTATTAAAAGTCAGAGATAGCAATATCTACCTACTATTATCTACTATCTACTAGTTGTTGTACATGTATTCATGTCCAATTTGGAATATCATATATTTTCCTGTATTATGTGGCTGTATTTACTATTTTTTTGTGGGCTCTTTTGCATTCCAGCTTATCTGTGCTAGCTATGGGCTGCTGATTCCATGGATTCTCTTTTGCCCCAGTGCCCGCCCAGGGAGTATCAATCTATGTGTGCTCCCTTACTTAGGCAAGGTGGGAGCATTTATTTCTTATGGATGTTTATGGAATCAGATATGGTTTGGTAAAATACATGTGTGCTAACCACCCTGGACCATTTGGCTGGCCAAAGATCAGAGCACTTTTTGCGATTCGGCACTTTAACTGACAATTGCGCGGCCATGTGACGTTGCACCCAAACAAAATTCACGTCCTTTTTTTCCCACAAATAGAGATTTCTTTTGGTGGTATTTGATCGCCTCTGTGGTTTTTATTTGTTGCGCTATAAACACAAAAAGAGTGACAATTTTGAAAAAAACGCAATTTTTTTTACTTTTTGCTATAATAAATACCCTCCAAAAATATATTAATTTTTTTTTTCCCTCAGTTTAGGCCGATACATATTCTTCTACATATTTTTAGTAAAGAAAATTGCAATAAGCGTATATTGATTGGTTTGCGCAAAAGTTATAGCGTCTACAAAATAGGGGATAGTTTTATGGCTTTTTTATTATTATTTTTTTTTTACTAGTAATGGTGGCAATCTGCGATATTTATCAGGATTGTGACATTATGGCGGACACGTCGGACAATTTTGACACATTTTTGGGGCCATTGGCATTTTTACAGTGATCAGTGCTATAAAATTGCATTGATTACTGTAAAAATGTCACTGGCAGTGAAGGGGTTAACCACTAGGGGCAGTGAAGGGGTTAAGTGTATCCTAGTACGTGTTCTAACTAGGGATGAGCCGAACACCCCCCTGTGCGGTTCGCCCCAGAATATGCGAACAGGAAAAAAGTTTGATCGAACACGCGAACACTGTTAAAGTCTATGGGACACGAACATGAATAATCAAAAGTGCTAATTTTAAAGGCTTATATGCAAGTTATTGTCATAAAAAGTGTTTGGGGACCTGGCCGTTTTTTCAGGAGCAGTGATTTTAATAATGCTTAAAGTCAAACAATAAAAGTGTAATATCCCTTTAAATTTCATAGCTGGGGGGTGTCTATAGTATGCCTGTAAAGGGGTGCATGTTTCCCATGTTTAGAACAGTCTGACAGCAAAATGACATTTCAAAGGAAAAAAGTCATTTAAAACTACTCGCGGCTATTGCATTGCCGGTCCGACAATACACATAAAAGTTCATTGATAAAAACGGCATGGGAATTCCCCACAGGGGAACCCCGAACCAAAATTTAAAAAAAAAATGACGTGGGGGTCCCCCTAAATTCCATACCAGGCCCTTCAGGTCTGGTATGGATATTAAGGGGAACCCCGGCCAAAATTTAAAAAAAAAAATGATGTGGGGGTCCCCCTAAATTCCATACCAGACCTGGGGTCTGGTGTGGATTTTAAGGGGAACCCCGCACCAAAATTTAAAAAAAAAACAGCGTGGGGTCCCCCCAAAAATCCATACCAGACCCTTATCCGAGCATGCAACCTGGCAGGCCACAGGAAAAGAGGGAGGGATGAGAGAGCGGCCCCCCCTCCTGAACCGTACCAGGCCACATGCCCCCAACATTGGGAGGGTGCTTTGGGGTAGCCCCCAAAAACACCTTGTCCCCATGTTGATGAGGACAAGGGCCTCATCCCCACAACCCTGGCCGGTAGTTGTGGGGGTCTGAGGGCAAGGGGACCCCCAGATCCTGGCCCCCCCCTGTGTGAAATGGTAAGGGGGTACAAAAAACTGTCAAAAATGTTAAAAATGACAAGAGACAGTTTTTGACAATTCCTTTATTTAAATGCTTCTTCTTTCTTCTATCTTCCTTCATCTTCTTCTTCTTCTTCTGGTTCTTCTGGCTCTTCTGGTTCTTCCTCCAGTGTTCTCGTCCAGCATCTCCTCTGCGGCGTCTTCTATCTTCTTCTCCTCGGGCCGCTCCGCACCTATGGCATGGGGGGAGGCTCCCGCTCTTCTCTTCATCTTCTTCTCTTCTTCATCTTCTTCTCTTCTTCTCTTCTTCTCTGGGCCGCTCCGCATCCATGCTGGCATGGAGGGAGGCCCCCGCTGTGTGACGTGTCTCCTCTTCTGACGGTTCTTAAATAATGGGGGGCGGGGCCACCCGGTGATCCTGCCCCTTCTGACGCACGGTGACTTGACGGGACTTCCCTGTAACGTCACGGGGAATGCCACAGGGAAGTCCCGTCATGTCCCGTGCGTCAGAGGGGGGCGGGGTCTGGGGGTCCCCTTGTTAAAGGGGGCTTCCAGATTCTGAAAGGGGAATATTTGTATATATATATATATATATATATATATATACAGTGGGGATGGAAAGTATTCAGACCCCCTTAAATTTTTCACTATATATATATATTTCACTATACTATATTGCAGCCATGTGCTAAAATCTTTTAAGTTCATTTTTTTCCTCATTAATGTACACACAGCACCCCATATTGACAGAAAAACACAGAATTGTTGATATTTTTGCAGATTTATTAAAAAAGAAAAACTGAAATATCACATGGTCCTAAGTATTCAGACCCTTTGCTGTGACACTCATATATTTAACTCAGGTGCTGTCCATTTCTTCTGATCATCCTTGAGATGGTTCTACACCTTCATTTGAGTCCAGGTGTGTTTGATTATACTGATTGGACTTGATTAGGAAAGACACACACCTGTCTATATAAGACCTTACAGCTCACAGTGCATGTCAAAGCAAATGAGAATCATGAGGTCAAAGGAACTGCCTGAAGAGCTCAGAGACAGAATTGTGGCAAGGCACAGATCTGGCCAAGGTTACAAAAAAAGTATGCTGCACTTAAGGTTCCTAAGAGCACAGTGGCCTCCATAATCCTTAAATGGAAGACGTTTGGGACGACCAGAACCCTTCCTAGAGCTGGCCGTTTGGCCAAACTGAGCTATCGGGGGAGAAGAGCCTTGGTGAGAGAGGTAAAGAAGAACCCAAAGATCACTGTGGCTGAGCTCCAGAGATGCAGTCGGGAGATGAAAGTTGTAGAATGTCAACCATCACTGCAGCCCTCCACCAGTCGGGGCTTTATGGCAGAGTGGCCCAACGGAAGCCTCTCCTCAGTGCAAGACACATGAAAGCCCGCATGGAGTTTGCTAAAAAAACACCTGAAGGACTCCAAGATGGTGAGAAATAAGATTCTCTGGTCTGATGAGACCAAGATAGAACTTTTTAGCCTTAATTCTAAGCGGTATGTGTGGAGAAAACCAGGCACTGCTTATCACCTGTCCAATACAGTCCCAACAGTGAAGCATGGTGGTTGGCAGCATCCTGCTGTGGGGGTGTTTTTCAGCTGCAGGGACAGGACGACTGGTTGCAATCGAGGGAAAAATGAATGCGGCCAATTACAGGGATATCCTGGATGAAAACCTTCTCCAGAGTGCTCAGGACCTCAGACTGGGCCTAAGGTTTACCTTCCAACAAGACAATGACCCTAAGCACACAGCTAAAATAATGAAGGAGTGGCTTCACAACAACTCCATGACTGTTCTTGAATGACCCAGCCAGAGCCCTGACTTAAACCCAATTGAGCATCTCTGGAAAGACCTAAAAATGGCCGTCCACCAACGTTTACCATCCAACCTGACAGAACTGCAGAGGATCTGCAAGGAGGAATGGCAGAGGATACCCAAATCCAGGTGTGAAAAACTTGTTGAATCTTTTCCAAAAAGACTCATGGCTGTATTAGATCAAAAGGGTGCTTCTACTAAATACGGAGCAAAGGGTCTGAATACTTAGGACCATGTGATATTCCAGTTTTTCTTTTTTAATAAATCTGCAAAAATGTCAACAATTCCGTGTTTTTTTTTCTGTCAATATGGGGTGCTGTGTGTACATTAATGAGGAAAAAAATGAACTTAAATGATTTCAGCAAATGGCTGCAATATAACAAAGAGTGAAAAATTTAAGGGGGTCCGAATACTTTACGTCCCCACTGTATATATATGTATATATAGTTTAGAATAAGAAATACGATTAGTGTGTATGAAATATTGGTGGTAAGGGGTTAACCTATCTATATGTAAATATATGACAGGCTTTGGACTTGAGTATCTAATTTATTTAACAGTTCCTTTTGACTTGCAGGAATGTTAGATCTGTGTGATATGGGAGATGCTCTGCTGTTTACCCATCGTAAATTCAAATGCAAGGAAGAGGTACCATCTGAGTTGAATACTGTAGTGGAGACTTGATGGGTCCAAATTCGTTAGCTAGATAAAGGTTTTGTAGTCCCCTGTGTTAACCAACCCTTTATTCACTTCAAAGGGTTTTTGATATGCTGAGAATATTTCTTTGATCTGTTCAGGAATGGACAATTTGCCCCAGCTATGACCACGCATAGCATAGTTAAGTGCCCCATTCAAGAGAAGGTGATGACCTTCTCTTTAATTAATTTCTCTTCAAACTAATTATCTCCCCAAGAGAGGAGGTGCTATTGAGGGGCTGAGCTATGCTAAATTAAGGGGAAGGGGAAATTGTTAAATCTTGGAGGAGATACGCCCGGAGGGAGGACAGGGGTAACAGAATTACCAATCAGCTCTTACATAGTTACATAGTAGGTGAGGTTGAAAAAAGACGCAAGTCCATCAAGTCCAACCTATGTGTGTGATTATGTGTCAGTATTACATTACATATCCCTGTATGTTGCGGTCATTCAGGTGATTATCTAATAGTTTCTTGAAGCTATCAATGCTCCCCGCTGAGACCACCGCCTGTGGAAGGGAATTCCACATCCTTGCCGCTCTTACAGTAAAGAACCCTCTACGTAGTTTAAGGTTAAACCTCTTTTCTTCTAATTGTAATGAGTGGCCACGAGTCTTATTAAACTCTCTTCTGCGAAAAAGTTTTATCCCTATTGTGGGGTCACCAGTACAGTATTTGTAAATTGAAATCATATCCCCTCTCAAGCGTCTCTTCTCCAGAGAGAATAAGTTCAGTGCTCGCAACCTTTCCTCATAACTAAGATCCTCCAGACCCTTTATTAGCTTTGTTGCCCTTCTTTGTACTCGCTCCATTTCCAGTATATCCCTCCTGAGGACTGGTGCCCAGAACTGGACAGCATACTCCAGGTGCGGCCGGACCAGAGTCTTGTAGAGTGGGAGAATTATCGTTTTATCTCTGGAGTTGATCCCCCTTTTAATGCATGCCAATATTCTGTTTGCTTTATTAGCAGCAGCTCTGATTTCTGATCTCTCAAGTCAATGAGAGATGGGCCTATATTAGTGGGATTTCACATAGAAGAAAGGAGTCATGAATCTGACGTGGGCCTAATAACATTACTACTGGTAAATATCAGGTCAGCTCCCAGCACTTAAAGGTATACCTGCTTGTCATATGTTTGTTTGTTTAATGTTTGTATTTTGATGAATATACTCTGTATTCTTTTATTTTAACCTAATATTTTCTTCCTTGGTGTAGACTATACATAGATGGCTGTGTATTAGATTTTCAACTACTCACCAATAAGTTGATATTGTGTTAAAGCTTTCACTCTTGGTCAAAGAACTCTCATTTAACCCACATCATATCTTTGAGATATTAAATCTTAAATATAATAAACAGGTAACACTTCTTTTAATACTTGTTTATCAATAAAATACTGTATTTATTGGCATATAACACTCACTTTTTCACCATGAAAATTGGGTGCAAATAGCTTGTGCGTGTTATACGCCAATACTTCAATTTTAGCTGCCTCGGAGGGGACAGGGAAGGGGGCAGGACGAGCGGCGTCAGATTACATACAGTGAGAAACTCCTGTTTACTTGGTGGCCTCTATAATAGGAAGTCACATCTCCTGGGACGCCATTGGACCACTGTTGTGTCTATCATAGGAGATTCTCACTGTATGTAATCTGTCGGCGCTCATCCCACCCCTCTCCCTGTCCCCTCTAGGCTGCAGATGGGCATCGATCAGGCTGCACTGATGGCAATGGTGAGGCTGCTGCATTGATGTGGACTGGTGAGGCTGCATTGATGGCACTTGTGAGGCTGCAGATGGGCATTGGTCAGGCTGCATTGAAGGCAATGGTGAGGCTGCAGATGGGCACTGACCCTTATTTTGCTTCAAAGTTCCTTATTTAAAATTTAAGTTTTTTTTCCTGAAACTTCCCTCTGAAAATGAATGTGCGTGTTATACGCCTGTGCGTGTTATACGCCTGTTCGTGTTATACGCCGATAAATACGGTATATTGATTTTAAATATGTAGTGTCCAATGTTGCCTTTACAGTCTGTCCAATGTTTCCTTATACAAATCTTATTAAGTCCATGAAAAAAAAAATACTGCAATATGGTGGTACCTTCTTGCTTTTAATCCATCTATGCTGAGCACATTTACACAGGATCATACCTAGATGGAGTGATGTGTCTTAACATTTGGTGCTGTGGGACAGCAAGGCACCTCATGATCTTTAGGTGGAAGCAGTGTCTCTGGTAAGGAGTTTACCTTACATGTGGGTGGTGTAATTCCCTTGGTGCCCTACAGCTATTCCTGCTGTATGGAATGCTCTTTTTATCCTTTAGGATTTTCCATCTTGATTTTGGACTGTTTGCCAGGACATTTATCCATCTGTATAGACATAATACACACATTTGCCTTTTTTTTTTTTTTGCTTTATTCACTTTTATAATCTTTGTCTTTGTCACTTAATAACACGTGTTTGTATATACTTGTTTATTCATATTTGAATTTCCATGTGTGCATTTGTCCATCTGTACAGATATATACACTTTATATATTTGTAGCGCTAGTATTTTTAATACAGACGCTATAAGTAAAAATTTAGTTGTCTGAGGCTGTAGTTTAACTCAGACTGTCATTATTATAAATTCTGGTTCTGTTTCAGCTTGGCTGGTTGTGTGGTTTTCTCCTTGGCCTGGAGATGGTGCTCTATTATTTCGGCCAAGGTTGGAAATTGAAACAAGCTGGGTATATTGAGTGCCTACTTGCCCGGAAAACATGTCAATGGGTGTGGTCTGCCTGCTGTGCAATTCTGGGAGAGGGTACTTAGGGAACAGACCCGGAGAGTTCTGACCTGATGGCCCTCCTGGCCTAAGGTGCGTCGTTGCTGTCAAGTCTCGGGGTCAGCTGGCGTGAGGCGTAGCTACTGAAGGTAGGCCCAAAAGTCTTGGGGCCTACCGATCCAGCGACTGGAGAATCCAGGGGAGGACTTTTCAGGAGAGGACTGCGCAGTAAGGCCGGTGCCTCTAGAAGAGCCTGGAGACCCAGTTGGAGGATGCATCCCGGGTCACATACCACACAGTACCTTAAGTTCGGAAGAAGGGAACTGGTGTTGTGTAATCAAGCCTTTGATATTGCAACAAGTCGCTAATTACCCAATCCTGTGGCAGAGGATTGTTTAACAGTTACACTGAATCTTAAAGTCTGTGGCAGAGACTATGACCGAGCAGCACATCGGCTGCTAGGTCAGTGAGAGAGGCCTGTCCGGTGGTTGCTGAATCCAGTTGTGGATGCTGTTGCCCTCTGGATCAAAGAGAGTGTTTCTGATCTGCAATTTCAAGGTACCTGAATTCTTCCTAAACCCTCCATCCCTCTATTGCAAGAACCTTTCTTAAATAAAGCATTCAAGAAAGAGACTGTCTGTCTGAGCTGAAATTACTAAAAAAGAACTTTTTAATGGGACCCCTATGATGGATATGGTGAAACAGTACAGGAACGGTAAGACCCAATTTAAACCAGCAGCTCCTTCGGGGGTAAGTGCTACATATTTATTTTTATTTTAGATTGAGGGTGAATTATCATATTACAATACATATGCCTTAGGGCTTGAGTGTCTTTTGGCACTTCTAAAATAATACTTAATGCCACTATTGCATCTTTATTAATTTTTTTTTTTTTTTTTTCATTTATTTATTTTTCATGTAAATTGTATGCACTAAGCTTACACTATTGGTACATTCTCATGGTATAGTAATAGTAAATAATACAACTTTATTCTATGCACAGTAGACTTTTGAATTTTAAAGACACAGCGGACCCACTTTTGTTGAAATAGCCTTTTTACATATCTAGATTGTGTAGTGTATGCAGCAATCCTTATTTATAGTTTTACTTGCTAGTGCAATAAATTTTTTTGGTTTGTGGATACATCTAATGCCTTAACTTAAAGACTGAGATGCTGTCCTCAGACTTGCCAAGGAACATGGATTATACTTATAGTTAGGGATGAGCCCGATGTTCGAGTTGAACGTAAGTTTGACTCGAACATCGGGTGTTCGCCTGTTCGCCGAACAGCGAACAGCTGCGGTGTTCACGACAAGTTCGAAAGCCGCTGGAACACCGTTAAAGTCTATGGGACACTAACATGAAAAATCAAAAGTGCTAATTTTAAAGGCTTATATGCAAGTTAATGTCATAAAAATTGTTTGGGGACCTGGGTCCTGCCCCAGGGAACATGTATCAATGCAAAAAATTTTTTTTTTTAAATGGCCGTTTTTTCAGGAACAGTGATTTTCTTTTTATGCTATTTCAACAAAAGTGGGTGCGCTGTATCTTTAAAATTCAAAAGTCTACTGTGCATAGAATAAAGTTGTATTATATACTATTACTATACCATGAGAATGTACCAATAGCGTAAGCCTAGTGCATACAATCTACAAGAAAAATAAATAAATAAAAAATTTAAAAAAAAAATGTAATAAAGATGCAATAGTGGCATTAAGTATTATTTTAGAAGTGCCAAAAGACACTCAAGCCCTAAAGCATATGTATTATAATATGATAATTCACCCTCAATCTAAAATAAAAATAAATATATAAAGTGTATCTGTACAGATGGACATAGTGATGGGGACAAGGGCCTCTTCCCGACAACCCTTGCCCGGAGGTTGTGGGGGTATGCGGGCGGGGGGTTTATCGGAATCTGGAAGCCCCCTTTAACAGGGAGACCCCCAGATCCCAGCCTCCCCCAGATCCCAGCCTATGTGATTTGGTAATGGGGTACATTGAACCCTTACCATTTCACAAAAAAGTGTCAAAAATGGTAAAAAAGACAAGAGACAGCTTGGGAAAAGTCCTTTATTAAAAAATAAAAATGTCCTGCGATGTAAATTCACACCACACGACACGGACCGAAAAAGAAAAAAAGCCACAACTGTTCTGCCTCCATGGGAGGCTCCCACTTCTTTTCTGTGACAGTTCTTATATAACTGAGGGCGGGGACACCTGGTGACGTAAACGGGTGACTCTGCCCCCTCTGACACCATGGGGAAGCCACGGGGAAGCCACCGTGGCGTCAGAGGGGGCGGGGTCACTAGTTTACGTGAAGGCATGTGGCCTGGTATGGTTCAGGAGGGGGAGCACTCTCTTGTCCCCCCTATTTTCCTGTGACCTGTCAGGTTGCGTGCTCACATAAGGGTATGGTATGGATTTTAAGGGGAACCCTGCGCCTTTTTTTAAATTTGGCACAAGGTTCCCCTTAATTTCCATATCAGACCTGAAGGGCCTGGTATGGATTTTAGCGGGACCCCACGCATTTTTTTTTTAAATTTTAGTTCGGGGTTCCCCTTAATATTAATACCAGACCCAAAGGGCCTGGTAATGGATTGGGGGGGGGGAACCCATGCTCTTTTTTTCAATGAGTTGTATCTATATTGCTGAGACCCGACAATTCATTACAGCCGTAGTCAGTTTTAAGTGACAATTTTTCCTTTAGAAATGTAATTTTGCTATGGTACTGTTCTATGGCCATAAAATAGATGCCCCCCAGGCACGAAATTTAAAGGAATATTTCATTTTTATTGTTTCACTTTAAGCATTAAATTTTTTTTTGCATTGATACATGTCCTCTGGGGCAGCCTTTAAAATTAGCACTTTTGATTTTTCATGTTCGTGTCCCATAGACTTTAACGGTGGTTGCATGTTCTGCCAAATTTTTTGCCTGTTCGCAAGTTCTAGTGCAAACCAAACCGGGGTGGGGGGGGAGTTCGGCTCATCCATCCCTACTTATAGGTAATGCAATGTTTTTATGCACTTAGATTTTTCTTCTGGTGTGCTCTAAGTGAAAACATCTCTTGAAGAAGTAGTTTGAGAGCCTATTTCCGTACCAGCAGAAGCTTGGAAGACACCTTCTGTATCTTTTGTAGCAATAAAGATCAGACGAATCTGACGATCCTGATGACAAATTAAAAAATGTCCAGCATTCTACATGATTCCCAAACTAAGTTTCTGAAAGTGTGGGCCCCTTGGTGGTCATATGCTCTCCCCGCCCTGCATTGGACCAGCCTAGGCAACCAATAATTGCTGATATTTTCACCAAAGCCTTCAGGAACCCACTGCAGGAGAAACGTAAGGATCACAATCTCCAAAATATTATCCTTTACCCTGCTTCTTTGAGGCCATCTACAATATGAAAACACAAGTATAATGCCCTCAATAACATGCCAACTGAGTTGATATTAGTGGTTGAACACTGTAAGTTATCCTTCCCCCAATTTCCTGGCTTTAAAGTGTCTGGCTTTAAAGGGTTACTAAACACAGTAATATCAACCTGTATATGCATTAAAGCATGCTTGTTATACTCATTGTGGAACCTACGGGGTAATTCTCTGCATTGTGTAAAAAGGCTGTTTCATCCTGTCTTCTCAGTTCTTCACCTTCTTCCACAGTCCCCAGATCATCTCCTAATAGAACAGAGGTTGAGGATAAGCTGTGCATGCTCAGTTGAGTGTGTATTGCTAGAGTGTTTTTTTTTTCATCCTGGGAGGGTGCACGTGATCAGCACAGGGCCAATCAGCATTGTCCAGTCCTGCAGCTTGATAGGACAGTCAGAGCAAAATGCAAACTCCTCCTACAAGCTTTAACCAGACACTGATGGAAGTCACAAGACTGCCCTAACTGCTGATGAGAAAAGGTATTTAGCAGTTTATATTTACTAAAACGATTGCATTTCCATGTTCTGTGTACTGTGGGAGACCAAATATAGTGAATGCAGGGTCCTAGTTTCAATAACACTTTAAGCCCTTCCTGCCTATGTGACTGTGGGGAACGTATCCTCATATACTTTTTTTTGTGTATATTATAACTCCTTTCTATTACTTACAAATGTCCTTACTTGTTAAAGGTTATAGTCCCTAGTAGCGATTAGCCGAATACCCCCTTTTGGTTCGCACCAGAACCTGTGAACAAACCGAAAATTTGCATGAACGTTAGAACCCCATTGACGTCTATGGGACTCGAACGTTCAAATCAAAAGTGCTCATTTTAAACGCTAATTTGCATGGTATTGTCCTAAAAAGGGTTTGGGGACCCGGGTCCTGCCTCAGGGGACATGTATCAATGCAAAAAAAACTTTTAAAAACGGACGTTTTTTCAGGAGCAGTGATTTTAATGATGCTTAAAATTTTTAAAAAAAGTGAAATATTCCTTTAAATATCGTACCTGGGGTGTGTATATAGTATGCCTGTAAAGTGGCACGTGTTTCCCGTGCTTAGAACAGTCCCTGCACAAAATGTCATTTTTAAAGGAAAAAAAGTCATTTAAAACTGCTTGCGGCTTTAATGTAATGTCGGGTCCTGGCAATATGGATGAAAATCAGTGAGACAAACAGCATGGGTACCCCCCAGTCCATTACCAGGCCCTTTGGGTCTTGTATGGATATTAAGGGGAACCCCGCACCTAAATTTAAAAAAGGAAAGGCGTGGGGCCACCAGGCCCTATATACTCTGAACAGCAGTATACAGGCGGTGCAAACAAGACAGGGACTGTAGGTATGTTGTTAAGTAGAATCTGTTTGTAATTTTGAACTGGTACATTTTTAACGTGTTTAGCTCCAGCCAAAAAATCTATTTTAAGCTTTTTGGAAAACATAGGGATGGGTTATCACCCCTGTGACATTTGTTTTGCTGTCTGTGCTCCTCTTCAGAAGATTTCCCCTCACTTTTTGTCCCAATGACAAATGTTTTTTGAAAATTTGGGTTTTTTTTTTTAAACAAGGATTGGTGATAAAGCATCAGTGGAAAGCAGAAACGTTTTTCTCATAGTAACTCTTACAGGAGAGAATTTCCCTTCCTGGGGTAGATTTCATTTCACTTCATGTTGTCTCCTTCCGTTTGCAAGTAGGAGTCATTTGTAAGTTGGATGTTTGAAAGTAGGGGCCTGCCCTATATACTCAGCAGAAATTTGGGCCTATGGTGTTGTTGTGGCCACAACACTGTAAGCCCTCACAGGGCCCTGCTGTGTAATATTAGATCAAGAATTTTAATGACATGCCCCTGTTGAACAGGGGCAGAAAAATTGGGCCTTTGATGGTAGTGGTGCTAGTGCCACAACACTGTAAGTCCTCACTCACTCTTGGTGGGTGCAGAAACGGGCCCTGCTGTGAAATATTAGATCAAGAATTGTAATTACATGCCCCTGTTAAACAGGGGCTGAAAAATTAGGCCTTAGGCACTAGTGCTGGTGCCACAACACTGCAACCCCTCACAGATACTCTAGTTGGAACGCAGAAATGAGCCCTGCTGCAAAGTATTGCATTAAAAATTGTAATCACATGCCCCTGTTAAACAGGGACTGAAAAATTGGGCCTTAGGCACTGGTGGTGGCGCCCAGAACCAAAAATGTTCTTACAAGCTATCAGCGTGATCATTGAGGAGGAAGAGGATAATTACTCAGGATAGTCACTCAACATCAGCATAGGCAGTCTTTGAAGGGATCTGAGATTTAAAAAAAAAATTATTCGGTTACATCAGCATCAGGTGCTTAGTAGCTGGTGGTGATCCAAGACTGATTCATTTTTATGAAGGTCAGTCGATCGACCAAGTCGGTGGACAGACGCACCCTGTGATCGGTTACAAAGCCTCCAGCAGCACTGAAGTGCGTTCCAAAAGAACGCTGGATGCAGGACAGGCCAGTAGCTCAATTGCATACTGTGCAAGCTCTGGCCAGTGATCCATCCTCAATACCCAGTAACCCAGAGGATTTTCAGTGGGAAAGGTGTCCAAGTCAGATCTTGCCCCCTAGGTATTCCTGCACCATGTAAAACAGACGCTGGCGATGGTTGCTGGAACCGATCATACCTTGGGGCTGTGGACCAAAAAATTGTCTGAACGCATCGGTCAGATGGCCACCTTCTCCACCGCTCCTTCTTTCACTGACCGAAGCCTCAGCAACACGTTGTCCAGCAACAGGAGTTTGTAACCTCCCAGTCTCTGGGAACGCGTTGCACAGACTTTTCTGCAAGGCCTCCCGAAGACGTTTCATTCTCTGCTCCCTCTGCAATGGCAAGATAAGGTCCGCAACCTTACCCTTGTAACGTGGATCAAGGAGGGTTGCCAGCCAGTATTGGTCCTTCTCCTTGATACCACGAATACGAGGATCCTTACGCAGGCTTTGCAGGATCAAGGAGGCCATGCAGCGTAGGTTTGCTGAGGCATTCGGTCCGGAGTCCTCTGGGTCACTAAGGACGACATGGTCCGCAGCCACCTCCTCCCAGCCACGTACAAGTCCATGTGTTTCTTGGGACTGATCCTTTAAAGACTGCTGCTGATGCTGAGTGCCAGGCTCCACCTCCATACTGACACAATCCTCCTCCTCCTTCTCCTCTTCCTCCTCCTCTTCCTGTGTGAAGGGGGACAGTGTCACTGATGCATGCACTGTCACTGCTCACCATCCTCGTGGCCTCCTCAAATGGTGACAGGACAGTGAATGCATCCCTGATCATGGCCCACTGGCGTGGGGAAAAAAAAACAAGCTCCCCTGACCCTGTCCTGGTGCCATAGTCGCACAGGTACTCATTGATGGCCCTCTGCTGCATGTGCAGCCGCTGCAGCATGGCCAACGTTGAGTTCCACCTGGTGGGCATGTCACAGATTAGGCGGTTATTGGGCAGGTTAAACTCCTTTTGGAGGTCTGCCAGCCGAGCACTGGCATTATATGACCGGCGGAAATGCACACAGACTTTCCTGGCCCGCCTCAGGACATCCTGTAAGCCCGGGTACCTGCCCAAGAACCGCTGCACCACCAAGTTAAGGATGTGAGCCAAGCAGGGTACATGGGTCATTTGTCCCTGTCGGAGGGCAGAGAGGAGGTTGGTGCCATTGTCGCAAACCACCATTCTTGCCTTAAGTTGGCGTGGCGTCAACCACCTCTGAACCTGCCACTGCAGAGCTGACAGAACCTCTGCCCCAGTGTGGCTCCTGTCCCCCAAGCACACCAGCTCAAGCACCGCATGGCATCTTTTGGCCTGCATACTTGCGTAGCCCCTTGAATGGCTATGGAGCACCACTGGTTCCGAGGACAAAGCACAGGAAGAGGCCATGGAGGGAGAAGAAGAGGAGGGGGTGGAGGAGAGAGGTATGTCACAATCATTAGTAGTGGCATTTTGGAGGCATGGTGGCGGAACAACCTCCAACACTACTGCACCTTGTCCTGCATCCTTCCCAGCTGCCAGCAGAGTCACCCAATGCGCAGTGAAACTTAGGTAACGTCCCTGTCCATGCCTGCTGGACCATGAGTCAGCGGTAATATGCACCTTACCGCTGACCACCCTGTCCAGCAAGGCCAGGACATTGCCTTCCACATGCCGGTAGAGAGCCGGAATGGCCTTCCATGAGAAAAAGTTGCGTTTGGGTACCTGCCACTGAGGAACCGCACATTCCACAAACTCACGGAAGGGGGAAGAGTCTACCAACTGAAAAGGCAGCAGTTGAAGTGCTAGCAATTTTGCCAAGCTAGCATTCAACCGCTGGGCATGTGGATGGATGGGAGTGAACTTCTTTCGGCGGTGCAGCAGCTGGGGCAGGGAAATTTGCCTGGTACAATCTGACGTCGGTGTACTGAAAGCAGATTGCCCACAAGTACTTTGCTGTGACACACCTAATTCTACACCTTCATTCCTCTCAGTGAAGGTCTCAGAGAGGACTGAAGGTATAGTGGGGTTGGAGATCTCAGCTAATGAGGAGCAAGGAGAGGTCCTCTTTGTTCTTTGTTGTGGGTTATTTAAAAACACTTGCCAACAAACTGCATGGCAGGTCAAGATATGTCTGGTCAAGCATGTGGTGCCCAAGCGGGAGATGTTTTGGCCACATGAGATACGCTTGAGACATATGTTGCAAATAGCAGTGGTGCGATCTGATGCACTCGTCTCAAAAAAGGCCCACACCAAAGAACTATTGGAATAATGCACAGAGACAGCAGCGCCCTGCACATGCGGAGCTTTGGGGTGTGATGCAGTCAGTGTGCTGCCCTTAGGCTGGCCCCTGGAGGGCATCCTGCCTCGTTGGTGATGTGCCTCCTCCTCCTCTCTCCTATCAGGTACCCATGTTGAGTCAGTGACCTCATCATCCTCTCCCTCCTCATCACTGGAGCAAACCTGGCAGTATGCTGCAGCAGGGGGAGCATGACTGCCAGATTGCTGTCCTTCTTGGGCACCCCCTCTGTCCGTGCTCACGTTACTGCCTTCATCTAGCTCAGTATCATCATCAGAGCCTTCTAAATGCTGGGCATCCTCCTGGAGCATGTACCCAACACTGTGGTCAAACAGTTGGAGGGACTCCTCAGGAGAACATGGTGGGGCTAGGGAAGGAGTCACTGATGCCATTGAGCCGAGGGAAGAGGCCGCGTTGGCAGCTGCTTTGCCAGACAAAGTACCCTGAGCATTGTTGAGAGAAGATGAGGAGGATGAGGACGGCTTGGTCATCCACTCGACCATGTCTTCCGCATGTTGCGGCTCAACGCGGCCAGCTGCCGAAAAAAAGGCCAAGCGTGTCCCACGGCCACGTGGTGATGAGGATGCACCATCTCCACGACCAGCACTGTTGCCTCTAGACACAGAGCCTGCTTGCCCTCTTTTATTGGCTTGTGACTGTCTGCCTCTCCTTGTTGGCCTTCCAGACATACTAATGGCCTGTAGCTGCACTAAGCTGGGATATATATATGTATATATATATATATATATATATATATATATATATATATATATTTATACTGTGGCTAGCAAAATCAACTGCATGCCTGTAGTATGAGAACACCACCAACCTTCTACAGGTATCTTTAGCTGAACACTGTGCGGCGCTCGCAAAAAACTAACTTGTAGCTTATTTAGCTGCCTGCGGTAGTGATAGGATCAGGAAAACACCACCAACCTTCGACAGGTAGCTTTAGGTGAACACTGTGCAGAGCTCGCAAAAAACTAACTTGTAGCTTATTTAGCTGCCTGCGGTAGTGATAGGATCAGGAAAACACCACCAACCTTCTACAGGTAGCTTTAGGTGAACAATGTGCAGAGCTCGCAAAAAACTAACTTGTAGCTTATTTAGCTGCCTGCGGTAGTGATAGAATCAGTAAAACAACACCAACCTTCTACAGGTAGCTTTAGGTGAACACTGTGCAGAGCTCACAAAAAACTAATTTGTAGCTTATTTAGCTGTCTGCGGTAGTGATAGGATCAGGAAAACACCACCAACCTTCGACAGGTAGCTTTAGGTGAACACTGTGCAGAGCTCGCAAAAAACTAGCTTGTAGCTTATTTAGCTGCAAAATTAGGTGCCACACATAATATTGATAATATATTAAAAAACAAAGTGATATTGAATACACCAATGAAACAAACGTGCGGACATATAAGGTACTGTTGAGAAATTGTCCATACAATAAATGCACAGCAGGGTGAAGAAAAATTGCAAAATGATTAATACATAAGGCAGTCCATACACAAAAAGACAAATCCCAAAGTGACGGGTGGTCTAAATTCTCATTGAAGTGAAAAAGTGCATTGATGAGACCTGCACCTTTAAGAAATTACTGCCGCTTACCAGAGAGCATTGGTCCCTTATTACAGAGGACCACGCTAAGCAGATGGCTGTAACCCCAGCCAGGGATCTCACAGGCAGGCAATGGATACCACAGCGTCGGTACGGATCCTCACCATGAATTGCAGCAAAGTGATGTGTTTGCCAGAAAAAAAACACAAAATGCTCCACATAGCGTAAATCTTTTTACATTTAATATAATTAAAAAAGGCCAAATGAACACTTACAAATCGGCGAAATATTAACAGCAAACAGAAATGGGAAAGCCGGCCGGCCGGCTTCAGATCAGCCCGTAGCTTCCGGGACTGGACGTGCAGCGGTGACATCAGGATGTAGCTCCTCCCTACATCTTTTCGTCACTAGCGGACGTGGTCACGGGATACAGGCGGCGTCCTGACGCACCGCTTATATACAGAAAGATCCCGCCTCACTCAGACGAGACACACTGGGCGCCATCCCACTTAAGGGAAAAACTAAGGGCAACTGAATAAATTACACCTCATGGCCCATATTACATAAACATAAATGGAAATAGGATAGAATTATAAATAAAAAATAAATTAGGTACGGAGCCACAAACACATATATATAGAATGGGTGTCTGGAAACCATTAAATAAAGAATTTACGTTATAAAAATGCAGAATAAATTACAAAAATAAGAATAGGCACCGCTAACAATGCAGGTACCTTGACAGAAGTGGCCCCCGAAGAGCTCAATCCAATTCAAATGGCTCGGTCAGTCAAACCAGATCTTTAATTAAATAATAAGTGAATACATAATAACGGCTAAATTAACTATCATGATGTGTAATAATACAGAATCTAAAAAGAATGAAAAAAGATATAAAAAAACTGAAAAATTAAAAATTACAGTGTCTCCCCGAAATGGAAGGGCGCCCTCTAAGATGAGATAGAATGGCAGTAACACTATTAGATAATAAATCATGACATAGCAATCAAAATCACCAACAATAAATGAAAATGAATAATTCAGGACATCATAAAACCCAAAAGAAATAGGCAAAAAGCACAAATAGGATACACAAACAAAATGAAGAGTCAAAATCAATCATACGATAAACCGGAGTATCTAGGAATTATCGATAAAGGAATTAACATCTACATCAATGTTGAGGCCAAAAGGAGTATAAGTCTTTAACCTATGAACCCAAGCCATCTCCAATCGTGAAATGCTTTTAACAAGAACACTGCCCCTCCAATGGGGCCTGAATTTGTCAATTCCCAAAAAAATGGTGCCAGAAGGATCTCTTCCGTGGGAGGTAAGGTAATGTTTTGATACAGAGTGCTTAGTGAATCCCCTCCTTATGTTGTTAATATGCTCAATTAATCGCACCTGTAGAGGTCTCTTAGTCAGGCCCACATATTGCAGGCCACATGGGCACTGCAGCATATAGTGGACCCCAGAGGTGGAGCAGGTGATAAAAGGCTCAATGTAAAGGATTTCAGGGTGCAAGTAGAGGTGAAGTTCACAGACCTCCTGGTCCTGCACCCATTAATAGAACAGACCTGACACTTGCTACATTGGTAGTACCCGGTAAGTTCAGAAAAGAAAGTAGACCTGGGGGTGGGAGGGTCAAGAATGTTGGGTGCCACTTTATCTTTAAGTGACGGTGCCCCCCTGAAAACAACCTGAGATTTGTCTGGTAAGATGGATGTCAGCACCCTATCATTTTTAAGAATATACCAATACTTATTGATGATATGTTTGACCCTACAGTGTTGGCAGGAAAAGTCAGTGATAAAAGGACAGCGATAAGAAGCATCCACTGGACCCTCAGCTCGCACAGTAAGTAGGTCTTTACGATCCACTTTAACCACTTGATCCAAAGTACTGGCAACAAAATCCAGAGAGTAACCCTTGGCCAAAAACCTCTGGGTTAAGATTTGTTCCTGAGTCTGGAAAGTGGCAGCATCAGTACAATTGCGTTTTAGTCTTAGAAAATGGCTTTTAGGCACAGATCTCAGCCACGAAGCGTGGTGACAGCTATCTTTGGGAATAAAAGAGTTCCTATCTGTCGGTTTAAAGTATGTGGAGGTGACAAATTCATTGTTGCGTATGCAGATAGTAAGGTCCAAAAAATGAATCTGCTCAGAGCTGGCCTCATAATTGAGCTGGATACCTCTATTGTTGCTATTAAGAAAACACATGAATTCAGATAGGTCAGAGTCAGTGCCATCCCACAGGAGGAGGATGTCGTCTATGTAACAAACCCACAAGGCCACCTGAGGCCTTGGCTGGGCATAGACGACATCCTCCTCCCACTTGGCCATAAATAAATTAGCCAAGCTGGGGGCATACTTGGCCCCCATAGCAACCCCCTTGTCTTGACGGTAATAATTGCCGTCAAACCAAAAGAAATTATGAGTGGCTGCATATTCTAACAACATCATAATGAATCCAATTTGTTCATCAGGGAGATTAGAAGACTGATTAAGATGTACAGAAACAGCCTCTAGACCTAACTGATGGGGGATTGCTGTATATAAGGAAGTGACATCTGCTGTCACCAATATAGTCCCTTCCTTGGGTGTAAGGTTGGAGAGGAGATTAATGACATCCCGAGTATCCTTGATATAAGACCCCATTGACCGCACTAGAGGCTGTAAAAAGAAGTCTATGTATTTGCCCACCCGGGAAGTGATGGAATCAATCCCACTCACTATGGGACATCCCGGGGGGCAAATAAGGCTCTTGTCTATCTTGGGCAGATAATATATTATCGGTATCCTGGGTGCTTTGGGAATCAAAAAGGCACTTTCTTTTTTATTTAGGATACCAAGATTAAAGCCCCTAGTAACCAAACCCTCTAGTTTGGTCTTGTAATGTTCATTAGGGTTAGAATGCAATCGGGTGTAGGTGGTGTTATCCCCCAAAATACGATACATTTCCTGCATATAGTCACCCTTATTAAGGATGACTATCCCACCCCCTTTGTCCACGGGGCAGATAACAAGTTTTTTATTTGCACAAAGGGATTCTATACCCAACTGAATGTCCTTTTTATTTTTGACCAACTTAACCTCCATGTCATCTAAATCCCTCAGGGCCAAATCCCTAAAAACTTTTAATGAAGGAGATAGATGACCAGGAGGGTTAAACAGGGATGCATTGGATAAACCGGTATGTGAAAAGCCGGCACAGGATGTCCTGGAGGGGTTGATAGGATTTGAAACCACATGCTTGAAAAAAGCCTTCAATAGGGTAAAAAATCAGAACAGACAACTTTTATTGTACAAGCCCAGACGCGACAAAGTATCAACATCAACAAGAGTGATCACTAAGTATAACAGACAACATGCAAAGGTGCAACATATTTATAAAAAGCTCTGGTACCTATTGGCAGCCGATCAAAAAATCTCTTAGTTCGTTAAACCCCATCCAGAGATCACCTTTAAACGCTCCCGCTCTCTGAGAGGTACTCTAGGGAGTAGCCACCACAGTAATCAGACCATTCTAAAATCTAAATCACCAGGTACTTACCCATGTGGCAGGTGTAATTACTGCCCCTTCATCTTAGAAGGGAACAATGTCACTCTTCCCAACAACAATATCTGGACCCCCAAATACAGAACCAACTGCCAATCGGTTGGTTCTGTATACTTAATGAAGTGTCGTTGTGGGGCATTTTATGTGGGAAAAACAAAGTGCCCACTTTTTTGTAGAATCAGGGACCATGTGTCCCTTATCTCCAAACATAGGATGGAAACACCAATCAACCGTCACGTGGGGTTATACCACAATTTTGATTTAAAGGTCATTGGTTTTTTTAGTCTCGAACATATTCCAGAACATGAACGAGGCAGTGATATAGATAATAAACTCCTCCAATTGGAGACGAGATGGATCCACTGTTTACAGGCTACTCGGTCCCCTGGCCTCAATGAAGGGATTAGCTATAAGCCTTTTCTATAAACATCACCCCTTACTGAGATTTGCTACTCATGTCCTTTTGGAAGAACGTGCCCCGTTTTTGAAGAGATCCATTTGGCTATGTAGACCAAGGGATTATTCCCTGAGTGTGGTTTGTTTCCTGGGCACACTGATCACGGGATTGCGTCATTTATGTCATTACCCACTTTTCCCCCGGCCTTTCCCCCTTTTCCTCCCTTCAGGCCCCGCCTCCCCTCCTCTCCCCCCCCCTCACCCCCCTTTCTCTTTCTTTCCCCTGCTTTGGAAACATTCACCATGCTTAAACAACATGAGATTGCTAGGCGTATATTTTTTTATCGCGACCAATTCCTGGTTAGTATTGCCTCTATTATAAACAATACATCTTTCGGAATAGGGAAAATAATACACATAGAGTTAGCTATAATGAAGTGTATATCGATACAATCTTCTATATGTGGATGCAAATTAGGGGTGCATTATTGTCAATGAATCATTGTGATGTGCAATCATGACCACATCTAAACTTTGTGTTTTGTTTTTTTTCCCCTTTTTTTTTTTTCCCCCTCCCCAGGCTTCTTTGTTCCCTCATTTTTACCTCCCCAGTCCAGTGCCATTTGATCCCCGTATGGACGCCCAAGGGTGTGGACTAGGTTGGGCATACATCCCCCTTGGGCTTTTCTTTTCTGGGGGGCGCCAACCCGGCACATGCCCACCTTGAGGTTTCCTTCTGGCCCATGGCATCCCGATTCAACCGTATTCTACAGCCATTATATACCATCTGTCCAAGTGTTTCCACCCTCTTGGCTCAGCACTGTCTCCAATGGGAGTTACAGCGCTGCTTTTGGCAACCAGAAGTGGTTTCCACTTCCGGGTTGTTGTATCCGGTTCCGGGTTTTCAGTCCAGGGACTTGGGACCTCCCTTTTGCATCCCCTTGGCGCCGGTGCAGCGTGATGACATACGCAGCATTTTGGCGCCATGGGGAGGGATATTTAAACCCCACACATCTAGATGCTTGTGTTAGCAGCTTGGGAGCTCATGCTAAACATGGACGCCGGCACCAGGTAAAACCACAATGACTGCCAGCAGATCTAGCACTCTGCGATATATTCAACTGAGAACTAAGCACTATTTTGGGTGCCTTATCTCTTTTTACCTTTCTTTTTTTTTTTCAATTGAAATATAGGAAGTGACTATCTTTTGTGGTCTATTGTCTCTGGGTGTCTTGCCAGTAGCACCAATAGAAACGTGATGTAGCTTTTTACATAATGGTGTGAACCCCTTCAGGGTGAGCAGGTGCTCTTGAAGATTTAAAGACTCAGTATACACTTATATATGTTTCTTGTTATACAAAACTTTAATATAGATACATGCATCTTTACATTTTTTTAGAAACTGTGGGGTAGCCCTGTCCCCCCTCCTGATTTTCGCATAGCTGCCTTTTTACAATTGATATTGTGCCATCAGTCCTCATGAGCTCCCAATACAAATATCTTCCTGTATCACGGGGTGTCGGTGAGTATTGTCCATGTTTAGTTACTGCTGTGGACTCTCTCTCCCCTCACCCGTAATATGCGTGTATTCTTATTATCTATGATATATGTTACAGATACTGTAATCATTTCTTCTGCCTGTGATGGTCTTCATCTATAAGAATACACATCCCTCCCTACGGGTGATCAGGCAATTTTCTGGACCTCAGGGGGGAGTCAACTCTTATTTACTCTTATTTTTTGTTTTCTCTTTTAAACATCCAAGGTTGTTTTTATCATGAGTATTGTTGTTGAATAATTGAAAATCCTCATCCATTTTCCTGATGAAGCCTTCCCGGCGAAACATGTTGAAATTTGTGGACGTGGTTATGATCAGAATTGTTTGTGACTACAGTCTTTTCCCTTCATTTGTCAATATTAGGTTGAGGATGTTTACCTTTGACTATGAATGTTAAACTGTTTTCACATTTTATTATTCTTTTTTGTAAAATTGTATTAATAAATATTTGGTATATTTTTTAATTGGCAGTGTTCTTTCTTATATTGGGTGTACCTTTAAAATCCCACTTCTCACATATATCTTAGGATTTGAAACCATATATCTCTGGATGTTAAGTTTACGGACATATTTATGAATGTCCATATATGTTTGAAATTTATTGATATTAAGGGGTGGGGCAAATTTTAAACCTTTGTCCAGAACTCTAACTTTAGAATCGGTCAGAGTCTGTGAGCTCAGGTTAAAAATGCCAGTGTCATCTACGTCCTTGGTCTTTTTGGACTTAATGCGCCTCCCCCCTCTAGTTCCTCTCTTAGTTCTACCAACCTTTTTGTACCCTGGTTGGGTCTGGGAAAACCCAAATTCTGTTGTCCAGGGTCTTGTATGTTGTTTGTCCCAACATACCCAGCAAGATTAGGTACATATTGGCCACCGGAGTTACCAATATCGTCCCTTATTGCAGGGGATGATTGGTAGAAGCCCTCCTCAGGGCCCTGTGTATCTCCTAAGGGTACATTGTAACCTGTAGCATAGTCTCCCTCATAATGAACTACATGTTGTTCGCCATACATGTTGGGGTGAATATAACCAGGGCCCGAAGGTGGGATGGAATGGGCGCACGGTGGTCAAAATAACCATCTTGCGAGTGGCCACTGTTTGAGTAGCCATTATTCACGTTGGGTGCAGAGCCCTGCCCATGAGGGGGGGTGGTCCCCTCATCCAACCTCTTCCACGGCCCCACTGAGAGCCACGGTATGGTGAACCGTGCTTATAAGGCTGTGGGGGAAGGGGCCCATCATAAGATCGATTCCCACCATGGCCCAAATTGCCAGGGTGAGAATAAAGGGCAGGAGGACGTTTCCCGCTCATCCTCTGTGGTAATGGCTGTGCCCCCACTGTGATGGGGTGACATGCTAGGGCAGCGCTGAACTGTGGGTAACATTAGCCACAGGGCCTCCCTGAATGGGGATCATAGCCTGATTAGTTGCACATGAAACAGTATCCATAGAGTGGATGGCCTCACCAGCCTGTTCAGCGAGTATTTTCTTTTGCCATTCAAACACTGTATGTGATTCACAATCAGCTATGTCCCTGTTATACTTCTTCCTTTTCTTAATTTTTTGCTCTTTTTCTTCCTTTTCTAATACTTTGAGTACATTTTTTGATATATCAAGATATTCCTCTCCTGATTGAAAAGGAGAAAGTTTATCTTTGATCTGCCTAATTTCTTCATCTAACCTAGCCAATTTGCTGGCCATCCTTTTGAGCAGAAATCTAAGGAGGCTGATACCGTATTCGTTAAAATGCTTATACCAGCCTTCCAGATCAGTCTCTCCTTTAGTTTTTCCCTTAAGTGGGATGGCGCCCAGTGTGTCTCGTCTGAGTGAGGCGGGATCTTTCTGTATACAAGCGCGTCCAGTCCCGGAAGCTACGGGCTGATCTGAAGCCGGCCGGCTTTCCCATTTCTGTTTGCTGTTAATATTTCACCGATTTGTAAGTGTTCATTTGGCCTTTTTTAATTATATTAAATGTAAAAAGATTAACGCTATATGGAGCATTTTGTGTTTTTTTCTGGCAAACACATCACTTTGCTGCAATTCATGGTGAGGATCCGTACCAACGCTGAGGTATCCATTGCCTGCTTGTGAGATCCCTGGCTGGGGTTACAGCCATCTGCTTAGCGTGGTCCCCTGTAAAAAGAGACCAAGGCTCTCTGGTAAGCGGCAGTAATTTCTTAAAGGTGGAGATCTCATCAATGCACTTTTTCACTTCAACGAGAATTTAGACCACCCGTCACTTTGGGATTTGTCTTTTTGTGTATGGACTTCCTTATGTATTAATCATTTTGCAATTTTTCTTCACCCTGCTGTGTATTTAATGTATGGACAATTTCTCAACAGTACCTTATATGTCCGCACGTTTGTTTCATTGGTGTTTTCAATATCACTTTGTTTTTTAATATATTATCAATATTATGTGTGGCACCTAATTTTGCAGTTTTCACCACACTTCATATTAGCACGACTATATCTCCCTATTATTCTGATTTGTGTCGTATAACACTCTTAGTTGCAGCTTCATTTTCCATTTAGACTGTTAGCGCAGTATTTTATCTACAGCTTATTTAGCTGCCTGCGGTAGTGATAGGATCATGAAAACACCACCAACCTTCTACAGGTAGCTTTAGGTGAACACTGTGCAGAGCTCGCAAAAAACGAACTTGTAGCTTATTTAGCTGCCTGCGTTAGTGATAGGATCAGGAAAACACCACCAACCTTCTACAGGTAGCTTTAGCTGAACACTGTGCAGAGCCGGCACTACACTAACTTGTAGTTTTAGCTGAACACTGTGAGGAGGATGTCCAACACTAACTTGTAGCTTTGGCTGAACACTGTTCAGAGGCCACACTACACTAACTTGTAGCTTTAGCTGAACACTATGCAGAGGTCGCACTACACTAACTTGTAGTTTTAACTGAACACTGTGAGGATGATGCACTACACTAACTTTTAGCTTTAGCTGAACACTGTGCAGAGGTTGCACTACACTAACTTGTAGTTTTAGCTGAACACTGTGAGGAGGACGCACTACACCAACTTGTAGTTTTGGTTGAACACTGTGAGGAGGACGCACTACCCTAACTTGTAGCTTTAGCTGAACACTGTGCAGAGGTCACACTAAACTAACTTGTAGCTTTAGCTGGACACTGTGAGGAGGACTCACTACCCTAACTTGTAGCTTTAGCTGAACACTGTGCAGAGGTCACACTAAACTAACTTGTAGCTTTAGCTGAACACTGTGAGGAAGACGCACTACACTAACTTGTAGTTTTAGCTGAACACTGTTCAGAGGATGCACTACACTAACTTGTAGTTTTAGCTGAACACTGTGAAGAGGACGCACTACACTAACTTGTAGCTTTAGCTGAACACTGTGCAGAGGTTGCACTACACTAACTTGTAGTTTTAGCTGAACACTGTGAGGAGGACGCACTACACTAACTTGTAGCTTTAGCAGAACACTGTGCAGAGGTCGCACTACACTAACTTGTAGTTTTAGCTGAACACTGTGAGGAGGACGCACTACACCAACTTGTAGCTTTAGCTGAACACTGTGAGGAGGATGCACTACACTAACTTGTAGTTTTAGCTGAACACTGTGAGGAGGACGCACTACACCAACTTGTAGCTTTAGCTGAACACTGTGAGGAGGATGCACTACCCTAACTTGTAGCTTTAGCTGAACACTGTGCAGAGGTCACACTAAATCAACTTGTAGCTTTAGTTGAACACTGTGAGGAGGACGCACTACCCTAACTTGCAGCTTTAGCTGAACACTGTGCAGAGGTCACACTAAACTAACTTGTAGCTTTAGCTGAACACTGTGAGGAGGACACACTACCCTAACTTGTAGCTTTAGCTGAACACTGTGCAGAGGTCACACTAAACTAACTTGTAGCTTTAGCTGACCACTGTGAGGAGGACACACTACACTAACTTGTAGTTTTAGCTGAACACTGTTCAGAGGATGCACTACACTAACTTGTAGTTTTAGCTGAACACTGTGAAGAGGACGCACTACACTAACTTGTAGCTTTAGCTGAACACTGTGCAGAGGTCGCACTACACTAACTTGTAGTTTTAGCTGAACACTGTGAGGAGGACGCAGTACACTAACTTGTAGCTTTAGCTGAACACTGTGCAGAGGTCACACTACACTAACTTGTAGTTTTAGCTGAACACTGTGAGGAGGACGCACTACACTAACTTGTAGCTTTAGCTGAACACTGTGCAGTGGTCGCACTACACTAAATTGTAGTTTTAGCTGAACACTGTGAGGAGGACGCACTACATTAACTTGTAGCTTTAGCAGAACACTGTGCAGAGGTCGCACTACACTAACTTGTAGTTTTAGCTGAACACTGTGAGGAGGACGCACTACACCAACTTGTAGCTTTAGCTGAACACTGTGAGGAGGACGCACTACACTAACTTTTAGCTTTAGCTGAACACTGTGCAGAGGTTGCACTACACTAACTTGTAGTTTTAGCTGAACACTGTGAGGAGGACGCACTACACCAACTTGTAGCTTTAGCTGAACACTGTGAGGAGGACGCAATACCCTAACTTGTAGCTTTAGCTGAACACTGTGCAGAGGTCACACTAAACTAACTTGTAGCTTTAGTTGAACACTGTGAGGAGGACGCACTACACTAACTTGTAGTTTTAGCTGAACACTGTTCAGAGGATGCACTACACTAACTTGTAGTTTTAGCTGAACACTGTGAAGAGGACGCACTACACTAACTTGTAGCTTTAGCTGAACACTGTGCAGAGGTCGCACTACACTAATTTGTAGTTTTAGCTGAACACTGTGAGGAGGACGCACTACACTAACTTGTAGCTTTAGCTGAACACTGTGCAGAGGTCGCACTACACTAACTTGTAGTTTTAGCTGAACACTGTGAGGAGGACGCACTACACTAACTTGTAGCTTTAGCAGAACACTGTGCAGAGGTCGCACTACACTAACTTGTAGTTTTAGCTGAACACTGTGAGGAGGACGCACTACACCAACTTGTAGCTTTAGCTGAACACTGTGAGGAGGATGCACTACCCTAACTTGTAGCTTTAGCTGAACACTGTGCAGAGGTCACACTAAACTAACTTGTAGCTTAAGCTGAACACTGTGAGGAGGACGCACTACACTAACTTGTAGTTTTAGCTGAACACTGTTCAGAGGATGCAGTACACTAACTTGTAGTTATAACTGAACACTGTGAAGAGGATGCACTACACTAACTTGTAGCTTTAGCTGAACACTGTGCAGAGGTCGCACTACACTAACTTGTAGTTTTAGCTGAACACTGTGAGGAGGACGCACTACACTAACTTGTAGCTTTAGCTGAATACTGTGAGGAGGATGCACTACACTAACTTGTAGCTTTAGCAGAACACTGTGCAGAGGTCGCACTACACTAACTTGTAGTTTTAGCTGAACACTGTGAGGAGGACGCACTACACCAACTTGTAGCTTTAGCTGAACACTGTGAGGAGAACGCACTACCCTAACTTGTAGCTTTAGCTGAACACTGTGCAGAGGTCACACTAAACTAACTTGTAGCTTTATTTGAACACTGTGAGGAGGACGCACTACCCTAACTTGTAGCTTTAGCTGAACACTGTGCAGAGGTCACACTAAACTAACTTGTAGCTTTAGCTGAACACTGTGAGGAGGACGCACTACCCTAACTTGTAGCTTTAGCTGAACACTGTGCAGAGGTCACACTAAACTAACTTGTAGCTTTAGCTGAACACTGTGAGGAGGACGCACTACACTAACTTGTAGTTTTAGCTGAACACTGTTCAGAGGATGCACTACACTAACTTGTAGTTTTAGCTGAACACTGTGAAGAGGACGCACTACACTAACTTGTAGCTTTAGCTGAACACTGTGCAGAGGTTGCACTACACTAACTTGTAGTTTTAGCTGAACACTGTGAGGAGGACGCACTACACTAACTTGTAGCTTTAGCTGAACACTGTGCAGAGGTCGCACTACACTAACTTGTAGTTTTAGCTGAACACTGTGAGGAGGACGCACTACACTAACTTGTAGCTTTAGCAGAACACTGTGCAGAGGTCGCACTACACTAACTTGTAGTTTTAGCTGAACACTGTGAGGAGGACGCACTACACCAACTTGTAGCTTTAGCTGAACACTGTGAGGAGGACGCACTACCCTAACTTGTAGCTTTAGCTGAACACTGTGCAGAGGTCACACGAAACTAACTTGTAGCTTTAGTTGAACACTGTGAGGAGGACGCACTACCCTAACTTGTAGCTTTAGCTGAACACTGTGCAGAGGTCACACTAAACTAACTTGTAGCTTTAGCTGAACACTGTGAGGAGGACGCACTACCCTAACTTGTAGCTTTAGCTGAACACTGTGCAGAGGTCACAGTAAACTAACTTGTAGCTTTAGCTGAACACTGTGAGGAGGACGCACTACACTAACTTGTAGTTTTAGCTGAACACTGTTCAGAGGATGCACTACACTAACTTGTAGTTTTAGCTGAACACTGTGAGGAGGATGCACTACACCAACTTGTAGCTTTAGCTGAACACTGTGAGGAGGATGCACTACCCTAACTTGTAGCCTTAGCTGAACACTGTGAGGAGGACGCACTACCCTAACTTGTAGCTTTAGCTGAACACTGTGCAGAGGTCACACTAAACTAACTTGTAGCTTTAGCTGAACACTGTGAAGAGGACGCACTACACTAACTTGTAGTTTTAGCTGAACACTGTTCAGAGGATGCACTACACTAACTTGTAGTTTTAGCTGAACACTGTGCAGAGGACGCACTACACTAACTTGTAGCTTTAGCTGAACACTGTGCAGAGGTCGCACTACACTAACTTGTAGTTTTAGCTGAACACTGTGAGGAGGACGCACTACACTAACTTGTAGCTTTAGCTGAACACTGTGCAGAGGTCGCACTACACTAACTTGTAGTTTTAGCTGAACACTGTGAGGAGGACGCACTACACTAACTTGTAGCTTTAGCAGAACATTGTGCAGAGGTCGCACTACACTAACTTGTAGTTTTAGCTGAACACTGTGAGGAGGACGCACTACACCAACTTGTAGCTTTAGCTGAACACTGTGAGGAGGATGCACTACCCTAACTTGTAGCTTTAGCTGAACACTGTGCAGAGGTCACACTAAACCAACTTGTAGCTTTAGTTGAACACTGTGAGGAGGACGCACTACCCTAACTTGTAGCTTTAGCTGAACACTGTGCAGAGGTCACACTAAACTAACTTGTAGCTTTAGCTGAACACTGTGAGGAGGACACACTACCCTAACTTGTAGCTTTAGCTGAACACTGTGCAGAGGTCACACTAAACTAACTTGTAGCTTTAGCTGAACACTGTGAGGAGGACGCACTACACTAACTTGTAGTTTTAGCTGAACACTATTCAGAGGATGCACTACACTAACTTGTAGTTTTAGCTGAACACTGTGAAGAGGACGCACTACACTAACTTGTAGCTTTAGCTGAACACTGTGCAGAGGTCGCACTACACTAACTTGTAGTTTTAGCTGAACACTGTGAGGAGGACGCACTACACTAACTTGTAGCTTTAGCTGAACACTGTGAAGAGGTCGCACTACACTAACTTGTAGTTTTAGCTGAACACTGTGAGGAGGACGCACTACACTAATTTGTAGCTTTAGCTGAACACTGTGCAGAGGTCGCACTGCACTAACTTGTAGTTTTAGCTGAACACTGTGAGGAGGACGCACTACACTAATTTGTAGCTTTAGCTGAACACTATTCAGAGGATGCACTACACTAACTTGTAGTTTTAGCTGAACACTGTGAAGAGGACGCACTACACTAACTTTTAGCTTTAGCTGAACACTGTGCAGAGGTCGCACTACACTAACTTGTAGTTTTAGCTGAACACTGTGAGGAGGACGCAATACACTAACTTGTAGATTTAGCTGAACACTGTGCAGAGGTCGCACTACACTAACTTGTAGTTTTAGCTGAACACTGTGAGGAGGATGCACTACACTAATTTGTAGCTTTAGCTGAACACTGTGCAAAGGTCGCACTGCACTAACTTGTAGTTTTAGCTGAACACTGTGAGGAGGACGCACTACACTAACTTGTAGCTTTAGCTGAACACTGTGCAGTGGTCGCACTACACTAACTTGTAGTTTTAGCTGAACACTGTGAGGAGGACGCACTACACTAACTTGTAGTTTTAGCTGAACACTGTGCAGAGGTCACACTAAACTAGCTTGTAGTTTTAGCTGAACACTGTGAGGAGGACGCACTACATTAACTTGTAGTTTTAGCTGAACACTGTTCAGAGGATGCACTACACTAACTTGTAGTTTTAGCTGAACACTGTGAAGAGGATGCACTACACTAACTTGTAGCTTTAGCTGAACACTGTGCAGAGGTCGCACTACACTAACTTGTAGTTTTAGCTGAACACTGTGAGGAGGACGCACTACACTAACTTGTAGCTTTAGCTGAATACTGTGCAGAGGTCGCACTACACTAACTTGTAGTTTTAGCTGAACACTGTGAGGAGGACGCACTACACTAACTTGTAGCTTTAGCAGAACACTGTGCAGAGGTCGCACTACACTAACTTGTAGTTTTAGCTGAACACTGTGAGGAGGACGCACTACACCAACTTGTAGCTTTAGCTGAACACTGAGGAGGATGCACTACCCTAACTTGTAGCTTTAGCTGAACACTGTGCAGAGGTCACACTAAACCAACTTGTAGCTTTAGCTGAACACTGTGAGGAGGACGCACTACCCTAACTTGTAGCTTTAGCTGAACACTGTGCAGAGGTCACACTAAACTAACTTGTAGCTTTAGCTGAACACTGTGAGGAGGACACACTACCCTAACTTGTAGCTTTAGCTGAACACTGTGCAGAGGTCACACTAAACTAACTTGTAGCTTTAGCTGAACACTGTGAGGCGGACGCACTACACTAACTTGTAGTTTTAGCTGAACACTGTTTAGAGGATGCACTACACTAACTTGTAGTTTTAGCTGAACACTGTGAGGAGGACGCACTACACTAACTTGTAGCTTTAGCTGAACACTGTGCAGAGGTCGCACTACACTAACTTGTAGTTTTAGCTGAACACTGTGAGGAGGACGCACTACACTAACTTGTAGCTTTAGCAGAACATTGTGCAGAGGTCGCACTACACTAACTTGTAGTTTTAGCTGAACATTGTGAGGAGGACGCACTACACCAGCTTGTAGCTTTAGCTGAACACTGTGAGGAGGATGCACTACCCTAACTTGTAGCTTTTGCTGAACACTGTGCAGAGGTCACACTAAACCAACTTGTAGCTTTAGTTGAACACTGTGAGGAGGACGCACTACCCTAACTTGTAGCTTTAGCTGAACACTGTGCAGAGGTCACACTAAACTAACTTGTAGCTTTAGCTGAACACTGTGAGGAGGACACACTACCCTAACTTGTAGCTTTAGCTGAACACTGTGCAGAGGTCACACTAAACTAACTTGTAGCTTTAGCTGAACACTGTGAGGAGGACGCACTACACTAACTTGTAGTTTTAGCTGAACACTATTCAGAGGATGCACTACACTAACTTGTAGTTTTAGCTGAACACTGTGAAGAGGACGCACTACACTAACTTGTAGCTTTAGCTGAACACTGTGCAGAGGTCGCACTACACTAACTTGTAGTTTTAGCTGAACACTGTGAGGAGGACGCACTACACTAACTTGTAGCTTTAGCTGAACACTGTGCAGAGGTCGCACTACACTAACTTGTAGTTTTAGCTGAACACTGTGAGGAGGACGCACTACACTAATTTGTAGCTTTAGCTGAACACTGTGCAGAGGTCGCACTGCACTAACTTGTAGTTTTAGCTGAACACTGTGAGGAGGACGCACTACACTAATTTGTAGCTTTAGCTGAACACTATTCAGAGGATGCACTACACTAACTTGTAGTTTTAGCTGAACACTGTGAAGAGGACGCACTACACTAACTTTTAGCTTTAGCTGAACACTGTGCAGAGGTCGCACTACACTAACTTGTAGTTTTAGCTGAACACTGTGAGGAGGACGCAATACACTAACTTGTAGATTTAGCTGAACACTGTGCAGAGGTCGCACTACACTAACTTGTAGTTTTAGCTGAACACTGTGAGGAGGATGCACTACACTAATTTGTAGCTTTAGCTGAACACTGTGCAAAGGTCGCACTGCACTAACTTGTAGTTTTAGCTGAACACTGTGAGGAGGACGCATGACTATAGGATTCGTCAACTGCGGTCTTATACTTATCTTAACCTATAGTAACCACACAACGCTGCGTGACATGGGTTTTAATGGCCACAACAGCCCTTTATTAACAAATTAAATAACAATAAACAGAACAACTTTTTAACACCAGGAGGGGGTCTTTGGGGTCCCATTTTTGATCAATAACAACTGTGTCCTCAGCTGTGCCCCAGCCGGCTCGAGGACATTGCGACTTTCCAATTTTCTTTCCCATGGGACCTAAGTCCTGGGAGAACCACCAACAACCAACCAAGGTGGGATCCCATACCCTGTATGGGTCCCCCAAAATTTAATAAACTGTTTTAATTCTTGACCCCCCAAAGACCCCCTGACCCGCCAGCTGTTGCGACAAATTTGAAAAGAAAATATATAAATATATTTTTATTTTTTTTTTTTTTATATTTTTTTACATCTTTTTTTTTTTTTTTTTATAACGATACGTCCCCACCCCTATTTGTTTTTCCCTCTTTTTTTTTTTTTTTTTTTTTTTTTAATACCCCTTGACCAAATATAGGGCGGGAGGGAGGGAACTTCTTCCAACCAGGAATATTCCGGAATGATTACCCATCAACCTGTGCAACTACCCAAGCCCCCTTTCCAGCTCCACCCCGACACCTGACCTGATACTCCAATAAGGTAAGCTATCCCTTCCTCTAAAACTAACTCATTAAAACTTTAACCCTTACAGACCTGTTCCTCCCATAGTCATGCCGACCCTCCGTCTAATTTTCCTCCGGGTCACACTTGACTATAGGATTCGTCAACTGCGGTCTTATACTTATCTTAACCTATAGTAACCACACAACGCTGCGTGACATGGGTTTTAATGGCCACAACAGCCCTTTATTAACAAATTAAATAACAATAAACAGAACAACTTTTTAACACCAGGAGGGGGTCTTTGGGGTCCCATTTTTGATCAATAACAACTGTGTCCTCAGCTGTGCCCCAGCCGGCTCGAGGACATTGCGACTTTCCAATTTTCTTTCCCATGGGACCTAAGTCCTGGGAGAACCACCAACAACCAACCAAGGTGGGATCCCATACCCTGTATGGGTCCCCCAAAATTTAATAAACTGTTTTAATTCTTGACCCCCCAAAGACCCCCTGACCCGCCATGCGAGCTTGAGTGACACCTCACTAAAGCGAGTCCCTCCACACCTGAAGGGCCCTCTGAACCCCTTCTTGCAGTCCTAAAAACCAAAAATCAGTTCCTACCGCATTCAAATGTACACCATCATCCCTCCAATACCGAATAGACAAGTCTTCCAGATCCCGATGACGAACCACCACACCCCCAAGACGAGACACAAAACGCCCGATCTCCCTGTTGGCTTTTATCCGGGCCTTATTCAAGCGTTCAACAGAACGCGCATGTCGCCAATTGTGTCGTGCCACTATGTCTGACCACACTATGATAACACCAGGGAAATCACGCATAAGTCGCAGGATATCAAATTTAACATCCCGGACAATATCCCTAGTGGCCCGGACCCCCATATCATTCCCTCCCACGGAAAGCACCAAAACATCAGGTGGCCTATCTACTCTGGAATAGTAGTGAAATTCCGGAAGAACCCGGCCCCACATCATGCCTCTGACTCCCAGCCATTTACACACTGCTTCACTCCGGGGAACTCCAAGCTGTCTCCCTTCGGGCCGTGCATCCGCTCTGATCGCCCCCCAGAATACATACGAGTCACCCAGAATCCACACCAGGCCTTGAGGAAAACCTGCAACAGACAACCAAAGAAAAACATAGAGCCCAAAACAGAACTACAACGAGTAAACAAAACATTATGAAACAAACATTATAGCATGTGCGGACGTACATAAGTTTTAAAACGGTCAGATTCCCACCTCCCTATCCGCATTACTATCTGTGGACTCAATCCCCAGCGAGCTGCCTCCGTAGCTGCCCCTATCCTGAAAGAATGAGTATTGAATTGAGAGGCTGGCATGCCAACCCTCAGCAAACAGCGTTTAAAGATTGACACAAACTGGAAGCGTGACAAGGATGATCCATCCTCATGCTGCAAAAAAGGCCCTTGCATACCCTTCCGAATCTGAGCGAAGCGCTGCACCGAAAGTACCGGACACACTGCCTCCGGAAGCACTTTAGATAAAGTCACGTAAACCCCTTTTCCCAGCTGATCAGTTTTTGATCTGCTGATACGGAGCTGAATGCTATCCGCCGCGATCTGCACCTCCGAAAACATCAAACCCCCTTCACCACGCTTATTTTTGCTCACCAACTCCCCAATTCTCAAGGCTCCAAAGAAAGCCAAAGAAAAAGCTGCTGTAAACAGGTGAACCTCATAAGGCGAGGAACAAACCCTGGGCAAGATTCCTACCATATCCTGTAGCAGCCCAAACGACACCGGGCGCCTGGTATCTCTTACCACGCGCCCGCGCCGGAAACCTTTCATGGCCTGACGCACCATAAAATCCTTTGTAATATCCCGAAGGCCTTGCAGCTTATAAAGAAAAGCCAACGCAGCCAATCTCCGATTCATTTTCGATACTGACTCCCCCTTGGAAAACTGCGTCCCTATGACATACAACAACAACGAGAGCCTGTCCTGGTCCGAAACACAACCCCCCACGGAACTTACCATGCCTTCCCATTCACGCCAAACCGAAGAGTAAGCCGCCCATGTTCCCTCACTCACCGAACGCTGTACCAAAAGACCCGCTATTCCAATGCCAGTCTCCACAGATGCGCAGGACAAGGAACCGACCTCTGCTCCGCCGCCGGCGCCAGCTTCCGGAACCTGTCCCACTGAAAACGAGACAAGGCATCAGCAATGGAATTCTCTACACCCGGTACATGTACAGCTTTTACAAAACAATTCAAGCTTAAACAACGAAGAACCAAAAAACGTAACAAACGCACCACGGGCAGAGATGAAGCCGACAAACTAGACACAACGGCCACCACCCCCATGTTATCGCAGTGGAAACAAACTCGCCGGTTTTGAAAACGAGACCCCCAAATGTCCACCGCCACCACAATCGGGAAAAGTTCCAACAACACCAGGTTACTCAAGAAGCCCGCGACACGCCATTCCTCCGGCCACGCCTCCGCGCACCATGCCCCTTGACAGTACGCCCCAAAACCCAAACTGCCAGCCGCATCCGTATACAAATCAAAATCAAAGGCCGACACCACCGGGGCCATCCATAAGGACCTCCCATTATAAGAGGCCAGAAACTCCTCCCACACCCGCAAATCAGCCTTGTGTTCAGCCGAAAGCCGAATAAAATGATGCGGCAAGCGCACCCCAGAAGTAGCGGCACTCAGTCGCCGACAAAAAATGCGCCCCATCGGCATGATGCGGCAGGCGAAATTAAGTTTTCCCAGCAAGGACTGCAATTGCTTCAGCCTAATTTTCCTCGCCGCTAAGGCCGCCCTCACCAACAATCGCAAGTCCTCCAACTTAGCAGGCGGCAAGCGACATTCCATCGCCTGCGTATCAATGATTATACCCAAGAATTGCATCTCCGTCGAAGGCCCCTCTGTCTTTTCCGGTGCAAGAGGAATCCCGAAACGCCGCGCCACGCCTTCCAATGTCCTTAACAAGACCGAACAAACCGTGGATTTCGGGGGGCCAATACAAAGAAAATCATCAAGGTAGTGCAGAACCGAGCGCACTTGCGACTCTTCCCGGACCACCCATTCAACAAAGGTACTAAACGTCTCAAAATAAGAACAAGAAATAGAACAACCCATGGGAAGACAACGGTCAACAAAGAACTGCCCTCCCCAAAAACAGCCCAGCAACGACTGGCTATCCGGGTGAACCGGCAATAAACGAAAAGCGGACTCAATGTCCGTCTTTGCCAACAATGCCCCTTGCCCATAACGCTGAACCCAACTAACGGCCGCATCAAAGGACGTGTAGGACACCAAAGTCAAATCAGGCTCAATCGCATCATTCACCGAAGATCCTTTTGGATACGACAAATGATGTATCAGCCGAAATGTATGTGGTTCCTTCTTAGGAACCACTCCTAAAGGGGACACATGCAACGTAGGTATGGGAGGGTGATCAAAGGGGCCAGCCATTCTGCCCAGCTCCACCTCCTTAGCCAATTTGTCCGTCACCACCTGAGGAAACTGATAAGTAGATTTCAGATTCTTGGGCACAGAAGCCCCAGACAAGGGTAACGAACAAGGAATGCGAAAACCAGTGGCAAAGCCCTCAGCCAGGAAAACCGCCGCCTCCCTTCTAGGATACCTATTTAGGTACGGCAGCATCGCGGACAGATTTACCGGCGTCCTCCCTTTTTGAAGCGGACTCGCCGGATTGTAGCTTCCCTTTTTTGAAACATTTGGCATAGCCGTGAGAGCCTCCGCATCCGGAGCACTCATGACGAAATCGACAGGACGCGCCAAAACGGCACGCTCCTTCGTTGAATTGCCAACAATAGTTCTTTCGTTGTGAGGCCGACTGTCCGGCACCTGAACCGCCGGCCCCCCCTGGAAAGGGCTGACCCGAAGCCCGAGCTTGCACCATGAGCTTCATCCAAAGCCCAATATCTTTATGGTCCCATCTTAGCTGAGGCCTAACGGCTTTCCGCTGACGAAACTGTTCGTCATAGCGGAGCCACGCCAATCCCCCATACACTCTATAAGCCTCCCCGATAGCGTCTAAATAACAAAAGAGCGGAGAACAATTCTCCGGTTCCTTTTCCCCGATGACGCTGGCCAGTATCGCAAAGGCTTGCAGCCAGTTAGAAAAAGTCCTAGGGATAAGCCGCCAACGTCGCCTCTCCTCCTCCTCCTTTTTACTCTCGTCCGCTTTGCCTTTATCTATATTGAACTTTTCCAATGGCAAGAGGGAGAATATCTCCACATAGTCACCCCGCCAAATCTTCTCCCTAACTTCAGGCTTGAGATGTACCCCCAACGGACCCTCAAAGCACACATAAACCTCACCATGTGCTCTATCTCCCAAGCGAACCCCATCTTCCCCGGACTCCTTGGCCTTACGCGACTCCGAGCCACCGACCCTCACTGTCTGAGAAGCAGACTCAACTAGCGTCGAGGGTAATGGGACCTCCGTGTCCGTTCGTCCTTCCTGCTGTGACACCGCGCCTACCTCTGGCGGCAACGTAGAACTGCGCATGACGGAGGCATCACGGCCCAAAACATCCGACGTGGCCACGGCAGGGACCCACGCCCCCGTCGGCCCCGCTACGGGTCCGGAAGGCCCGGGCGGAGCACAACGGTCCAATAATTCACGAAAACCCGCGAAAAATTCCGTCAAACCCAACACACCAGTATCCCTACCCATCGGACCCAATTGCACCCTGCCCTGTGACCCCCCCTGCTCACCCGGCACAAACCCGGCACCCTGACCTACAGAGGAAACAGAAATAAAATTGGACTCACCAGGCTGCCTGCGTGCCGAATCCCGAGCAGCCGCATTTCCGGATCCCAGCTGACTCCGCACCGTAGGGCGCACGGCAGGTGATCGCCCATCGCCGTCATCGCTGGATACCTCGCCGGATTCTGCTGACGACTCACGCACGGACTGTGCCGCAGACGTCCGCCCCCTCGATTCTTCCGGCTCCGCACGCCCCGGCGTAACATCATCTACATCCGCCTCCATCGGAAAGCTGCGGGGTTCCCTTGCACCCCCAACTGTGGAAAGGGGGCGCCTGCCCTTTAATTGGGCCTGGCCACTCCCCCGTTTAGATGTCCCTCTTTTGCTATGTGAAGCTGGCTGCACTTCCTCTGGAGAAGCAGCAGAGGGCGCTGACTGCCTTCTGCTGCCTGTTTCCTTAGACTTCCCACGCCGAGCCGCCGTGTCTGTCACAGGAGAAGGAGCTGAGACTGCTGACGATGCCGCCGTTGAACGCAGGTTCCGGACCTCCTGACAGGCACGATCTGCCCGCTCCACAGCTCCAGAAGGGACAGGGCTCCCGCCCCTCCCTGCATCCGATCGTGTCCCGCGCCGAGCCGGCCTCCTGCTAGGCACATCAGCAGGAGAGCCGGCCGCCATATCCCGAGGCTCTGTAGAGGGGGAGGAGGGGGAAGGAGAGCGCAGCGTCCCCCCCTCCCGCAGGTCCCGCCGATGTTGGGGATTCCTCCCAGGTCCTCCGCTGGAGCCAGAAGTGGATGGCACAGCAGGGGACACTGAAGGGTTCCGAATGGAGCTCCCATGCGGCCGCCGGACCTGGGGGGTATGTGAAGGGCTTAAGCGCTCAGGAGGGAGAACCCTCCTAGCGCGTTTAGAAGAAGGGGGGGACCCAGGAGGAGATGGATCAACCCCCGACCCCCCTAGCATGCCAAGCAACTGCTGCTGGAGCCACTGTGGACCCCGTGTAGAAGCTGCAGCCCTGACCTGGTCCCATAAGGCCTCTAAGTCACTCATCCTGTCTGCACTTTTCTCCGCAGGGGACCAACTTCTTCCAACCAGGAATATTCCGGAATGATTACCCATCAACCTGTGCAACTACCCAAGCCCCCTTTCCAGCTCCACCCCGACACCTGACCTGATACTCCAATAAGGTAAGCTATCCCTTCCTCTAAAACTAACTCATTAAAACTTTAACCCTTACAGACCTGTTCCTCCCATAGTCATGCCGACCCTCCGTCTAATTTTCCTCCGGGTCACACTCTACACTAACTTGTAGCTTTAGCTGAACACTGTGCAGTGGTCGCACTACACTAACTTGTAGTTTTAGCTGAACACTGTGAGGAGGACGCACTACACTAACTTGTAGTTTTAGCTGAACACTGTGCAGAGGTCACACTAAACTAGCTTGTAGTTTTAGCTGAACACTGTGAGGAGGACGCACTACATTAACTTGTAGTTTTAGCTGAACACTGTTCAGAGGATGCACTACACTAACTTGTAGTTTTAGCTGAACACTGTGAAGAGGATGCACTACACTAACTTGTAGCTTTAGCTGAACACTGTGCAGAGGTCGCACTACACTAACTTGTAGTTTTAGCTGAACACTGTGAGGAGGACGCACTACACTAACTTGTAGCTTTAGCTGAATACTGTGCAGAGGTCGCACTACACTAACTTGTAGTTTTAGCTGAACACTGTGAGGAGGACGCACTACACTAACTTGTAGCTTTAGCAGAACACTGTGCAGAGGTCGCACTACACTAACTTGTAGTTTTAGCTGAACACTGTGAGGAGGACGCACTACACCAACTTGTAGCTTTAGCTGAACACTGAGGAGGATGCACTACCCTAACTTGTAGCTTTAGCTGAACACTGTGCAGAGGTCACACTAAACCAACTTGTAGCTTTAGCTGAACACTGTGAGGAGGACGCACTACCCTAACTTGTAGCTTTAGCTGAACACTGTGCAGAGGTCACACTAAACTAACTTGTAGCTTTAGCTGAACACTGTGAGGAGGACACACTACCCTAACTTGTAGCTTTAGCTGAACACTGTGCAGAGGTCACACTAAACTAACTTGTAGCTTTAGCTGAACACTGTGAGGCGGACGCACTACACTAACTTGTAGTTTTAGCTGAACACTGTTTAGAGGATGCACTACACTAACTTGTAGTTTTAGCTGAACACTGTGAAAAGGACGCAGTACACTAACTTGTAGCTTTAGCTGAACACTGTGCAGAGGTCGCACTACACTAACTTGTAGTTTTAGCTGAACACTGTGAGGAGGACGCACTACACTAACTTGTAGCTTTAGCTGAACACTGTGGAGAGGTCGCACTACACTAACTTGTAGTTTTAGCTGAACACTGTGAGGAGGACGCACTACACTAACTTGTAGCTTTAGCTGAACACTGTGCAGAGGTCGCACTACACTAACTTGTAGTTTTAGCTGAACACTGTGAGGAGGACGCACTACACTAACTTGTAGCTTTAGCTGAACACTGTGCAGTGGTCGCACTACACTAACTTGTAGTTTTAGCTGAACACTGTGAGGAGGACGCACTACACTAACTTGTAGTTTTAGCAGAACACTGTGCAGAGGTCGCAATACACTAACTTGTAGTTTTAGCTGAACATTGTGAGGAGGACGCACTACACCAACTTGTAGCTTTAGCTGAACACTGTGAGGAGGACGCACTACACTAACTTTTAGCTTTAGCTGAACACTGTGCAGAGGTTGCACTACACTAACTTGTAGTTTTAGCTGAACACTGTGAGGAGGACGCACTACACCAACTTGTAGCTTTAGCTGAACACTGTGAGGAGGACGCACTACCCTAACTTGTAGCTTTAGCTGAACACTGTGCAGAGGTCACACTAAACTAACTTGTAGCTTTAGTTGAACACTGTGAGGAGGACGCACTACCCTAACTTGTAGCTTTAGCTGAACACTGTGCAGAGGTCACACTAAACTAACTTGTAGCTTTAGCTGAACACTGTGAGGAGGACACACTACCCTAACTTGTAGCTTTAGCTGAACACTGTGCAGAGGTCATACTAAACTAACTTGTAGCTTTAGTTGAACACTGTGAGGAGGACGCACTACCCTAACTTGTAGCTTTAGCTGAACACTGTGCAGAGGTCGCACTACACTAACTTGTAGTTTTAGCTGAACACTGTGAGGAGGACGCACTACACTAACTTGTAGCTTTAGCTGAACACTGTGCAGAGGTCGCACTACACTAACTTGTAGTTTTAGCTGAACACTGTGAGGAGGACGCACTACACTAACTTGTAGCTTTAGCTGAACACTGTGAGGAGGATGCACTACCCTAACTTGTAGCTTTAGCTGAACACTGTGCATAGGTCACACTAAACTAACTTGTAGCTTTAGCTGAACACTGTGAGGAGGACGCACTACCCTAACTTGTAGCTTTAGCTGAACACTGTGCAGAGGTCACACTAAACTAACTTGTAGCTTTAGCTGAACACTGTGAGGAGGACACACTACCCTAAATTGTAGCTTTAGCTGAACACTGTGCAGAAGTCACACTAAACTAACTTGTAGTTTTAGCTGAACACTGTGAGGAGGACGCACTACACTAACTTGTAGTTTTAGCTGAACACTGTTCAGAGGATGCACTACACTAACTTGTAGATTTAGCTGAACACTGTGAAGAGGATGCACTACACTAACTTGTAGCTTTAGCTTAACACTGTGCAGAGGTCGCACTACACTAACTTGCAGTTTTAGCTGAACACTGTGAGGAGGACGCACTACACTAACTTGTAGCTTTAGCTGAATACTGTGCAGAGGTCGCACTACACTAACTTGTAGTTTTAGCTGAACACTATGAGGAGGACGCACTACACCAACTTGTAGCTTTAGCTGAACACTGTGAGGAGGACGCACTACCCTAACTTGTAGCTTTAGCTGAACACTGTGCAGAGGTCACACTAAACTAACTTGTAGCTTTAGTTGAACACTGTGAGGAGGACGCACTACCCTAACTTGTAGCTTTAGCTGAACACTGTGCATAGGTCACACTAAACTAACTTGTAGCTTTAGCTGAACACTGTGAGGAGGACGCACTACCCTAACTTGTAGCTTTAGCTGAACACTGTGCAGAGGTCACACTAAACTAACTTGCAGTTTTAGCTGAACACTGTGAGGAGGACGCACTACACTAACTTGTAGCTTTAGCTGAATACTGTGCAGAGTAGGGATGAGCTTCGTGTTCGAGTCGAACCCATGTTCGACTCGAACATCGGCTGTTCGATCGTTTGCCGAATTGCGAACGATATGGGCCGTTCGCGCCAAATTCGTGTGGCGCGTCACGGCCCATAATTCACTGCGGCATTGCAGTGCATTGCTTGCTAATGATTGGCCAAGCATGCACTATGACCCGCATGCTTGGCCAATCACAGCGCCGCCTTAACAGAGAGCCATAATTGGCCAAAGCCAAGGAGGCTTTGGCCAATTATGGCTCAGGGGATTTAGTACACGCCCCACACTATATAAGGCCGCCTGCATGGCGGCCCTGTGCAGTGTGTTCCGGTGTGCTTAGAGAGAGAGAGAGACAGTGTAATTTCATTTGAGTTAGCTAGATTAGGCAGGACAGTCAGTCAGTTAGCTGCACTTAAAGTGTATTGTGTATATATATATGCATCCCAGGTGTTGCATATATATATATATATATATATACACTGTATTCAGTTTAGCTAGATCCGTTCCTGTTATCTTCTAGACCATTTACATTTAGTGCAGTGCGTCCTGCTCACAGTGTTCAGCTAGATCCGTTCCTGTTATATTCCTACTGACAGGCAGGCTTGTCTTGTTACAGTATTTTGAAGAAAATTACTGGTGTTCTTTTGATCCTATTAGTACCACAGTCAGGCAGCTAGACTATTTACATTTAGTGCAGTGCGTCCTGCTCACAGTGTTCAGCTAGATCCGTTCCTGTTATCTTCTTACTGACAGGCAGGCTTGTCTTGTTACAGTATTTTAAAGAAAATTACTGGTGTTCTTTTGATCCTATTAGTACCACAGTCAGGCAGCTTGACTATTTACAGTTAGTGCAGTGCGTCCTGCCCACAGTGTTCTGCTAAACCTACAAGTAAGTGGGGTGCGTCCTGCTCACAGTGTTCAGCTAAACCTACAAGTTAGTGGGGTGCGTCCACCTCACAGTGTTCAGCTAAACCTACATGCTAGTGGGGTGCGTCCTGCTCACAGTGTTCAGCTAGATCCGTTTCTGTTATCTTCTTACTAACAGGCAGGCTTGTCTTGTTACAGTAAATACAGCTACCTGAAGAAAATTGCTGGTGTTCTTTTGATCCTATTAGTACCACAGTCAGGCAGCTAGACTATTTACAGTTAGTGCAGTGCGTCCTGCTCACAGTGTTCTGCTAAACCTACAAGTTAGTGGGGTGCGTCCTGCTCACAGTGTTCAGCTAAACCTACAAGTTAGTGGGGTGCGTCCACCTCACAGTGTTCAGCTAAACCTACAAGCTAGTGGGGTGCGTCCTGCTCACAGTGTTCAGCTAGATCCGTTTCTGTTATCTTCTTACTGACAGGCAGGCTTGTCTTGTTACAGTTAATACAGCTACCTGAAGAAAATTGCTGGTGTTCTTTTGATCCTATTAGTACCACAGTCAGGCAACTAGACTATTTACAGTTAGTGCAGTGCGTCCTGCTCACAGTGTTCTGCTAAACCTACAAGTTAGTGGGGTGCGTCCTGCTCACAGTGTTCAGCTAAACCTACAAGTTAGTGGGGTGCGTCCACCTCACAGTGTTCAGCTAAACCTACAAGCTAGTGGGGTGCGTCCTGCTCACAGTGTTCAGCTAGATCCGTTTCTGTTATCTTCCTACTGACAGGCAGGCTTGTCTTGTTACAGTAAATACAGCTACCTGAAGAAAATTGCTGGTGTTCTTTTGATCCTATTAGTACCACAGTCAGGCAGCTAGACTATTTACAGTTAGTGCAGTGCGTCCTGCTCACAGTGTTCTGCTAAACCTACAAGTTAGTGGGGTGCGTCCTGCTCACAGTGTTCAGCTAAACCTACAAGTTAGTGGGGTGCGTCCACCTCACAGTGTTCAGCTAAACCTACAAGCTAGTGGGGTGCGTCCTGCTCACAGTGTTCAGCTAGATCCGTTCCTGTTATCTTCTTACTGACAGGCAGGCTTGTCTTGTTACAGTAAATACAGCTACCTGAAGAAAATTGCTGGTGTTCTTTTGATCCTATTAGTACCACAGTCAGGCAGCTAGACTATTTACAGTTAGTGCAGTGCGTCCTGCTCACAGTGTTCTGCTAAACCTACAAGTTAGTGGGGTGCGTCCTGCTCACAGTGTTCAGCTAAACCTACAAGTTAGTGGGGTGCGTCCACCTCATAGTGTTCAGCTAAACCTACAAGCTAGTGGGGTGCGTCCTGCTCACAGTGTTCAGCTAGATCCGTTCCTGTTATCTTCTTACTGACAGGCAGGCTTGTCTTGTTACAGAAAATACAGCTACCTGAAGAAAATTGCTGGTGTTCTTTTGATCCTATTAGTACCACAGTCAGGCAGCTAGACTATTTACAGTTAGTGCAGTGCGTCCTGCTCACAGTGTTCTGCTAAACCTACAAGTTAGTGGGGTGCGTCCTGCTCACAGTGTTCAGCTAAACCTACAAGTTAGTGGGGTGCGTCCACCTCACAGTGTTCAGCTAAAACTACAAGCTAGTGGGGTGCGTCCTGCTCACAGTGTTCAGCTATATCCGTTCCTGTTATCTTCTTACTGACAGGCAGGCTTGTCTTGTTACAGTATTTTAAAGAAAATTACTGGTGTTCTTTTGATCCTATTAGTACCACAGTCAGGCAGCTAGACTATTTACAGTTAGTGCAGTGCGTCCTGCCCACAGTGTTCTGCTAAACCTACAAGTAAGTGGGGTGCGTCCTGCTCACAGTGTTCAGCTAAACCTACAAGTTAGTGGGGTGCGTCCACCTCACAGTGTTCAGCTAAACCTACATGCTAGTGGGGTGCGTCCTGCTCACAGTGTTCAGCTAGATCCGTTTCTGTTATCTTCTTACTAACAGGCAGGCTTGTCTTGTTACAGTAAATACAGCTACCTGAAGAAAATTGCTGGTGTTCTTTTGATCCTATTAGTACCACAGTCAGGCAGCTAGACTATTTACAGTTAGTGCAGTGCGTCCTGCTCACAGTGTTCTGCTAAACCTACAAGTTAGTGGGGTGCGCCCTGCTCACAGTGTTCAGCTAAACCTACAAGTTAGTGGGGTGCGTCCACCTCACAGTGTTCAGCTAAAGCTACCTGTAGAAGGTTGGTGGTTGATTTTGCTAGCTGCAGTATCAGTACATATATATATATATATATATATATATATATATATATATATATATATATATATATCCCAGCTTAGTGCAGCTACAGGCCATTAGTATGTCTGGAAGGCCAAGAAGGAGAGGCAGACAGTCACAAGCCAATAAGAGAGGGCAAGCAGGCTCTGTGTCTAGTGCTGGTCGTGGAGACGGTGCATCCTCATCAGCACGTGGCCATGGGACACGCTTGGCCTTTTTTTCGGCAGCTGGCCATGTTGAGCCGCAACATGCGGAAGACTTGGTCGAGTGGATGACCAAGCCGTCCTCATCCTCCTCATCCTCTCTCACCCATGCCCAGGGTACTTTGTCTGGCAAAGCAGCGGCCTCTTCCCTTGGCTCAATATCATCAGTGACTCCTTCCCTAGCCCCACCATGTCCTCCTGAGGAGTCCCTCGAACTGTTTGACCACAGTGTTGGGTACATGCTCCAGGAGGATGCCCAGCGTTTGGAAGGCTCTGATGATGATACTGAGCTTGATGAAGGCAGTAACACGAGCACGGACAGAGGGGGTGCCCAAGAAGGACAGCAATCTGGCAGTCATGCTCCCCCTGCTGCAGCATACTGCCAGGTTTGCTCCAGTGATGAGGAGGGAGGGGATGATGAGGTCACTGACTCCACGTGGGTGCCTGATAGGAGGGAGGAGGAGGAGGAGGCACATCACCAACGAGGCAGGATGCCCTCCAGGGGCCAGCCTAAGGGCAGCACATTGACTGCATCACACCCCAAAGCTCCACATGTGCAGGGCGCTGCAGTCTCTGCGCGTTATTCAAAAAGTTCTTTGGTGTGGGCCTTTTTTGAGACGAGTGCATCAGGTCGCACCGCTGCTATTTGCAACATATGTCTCAAGCGTATCTCGCGTGGCCAAAACATCTCCCGCTTGGGTACCACATGCTTGACCAGACATATGTTGACCTGCCATGCAGTTCGTTGGCAAGCGTATCTAAAAGACCCACACCAAAGAACAAAGAGGACCTCTGCTTGCTCCTCATCAGCTGAGATTTCCAACCCCACTAGACCTTCAGTCCTCTCTGAGACCTACACTGAGAGGAATGAAGGTGTAGAATTAGGTGTGTCACAGCCACGTACTTGTGGGCAATCTGATTTTGGTACACCGACGTCAGATTGTACCAGGCAAATTTCCCTGCCCCAGCTGCTGAACCGCCGAAAGAAGTTTGCTCCCAGCCATCCACATGCCCAACGGTTGAATGCTAGCTTGGCAAAATTGCTAGCACTTCAACTGCTGCCTTTTCAGTTGGTAGACTCTGCCCCCTTCCGTGAGTTTGTGGAATGTGCGGTTCCTCAGTGGCAGGTACCCAAACGCCACTTTTTCTCACAGAAGGCAATTCCGGCTCTCTACCAGCATGTGGAAGGCAATGTCCATGCCTCGCTGGACAGGGCGGTCAGCGGTAAGGTGCATATTACCGCTGACTCATGGTCCAGCAGGCATGGACAGGGACGTTACCTAAGTTTCACGGCGCATTGGGTGACTCTGCTGGCAGCTGGGAAGGATGCAGGACAAGGTGCAGTAGTGTTGGAGGTTGTTCCGCCACCACGCCTCCAAAATGCTAATGATTGTGACACACCTCTCTCCTCCACCCCCTCCTCTTCTTCTTCCTCCATGGCCTCTTCCTCGGAACCAGCGGTGCTCCGTAGTCGTTCAAGGGGCTACGCAAGTACGCAGGCCAAAAGATGCCATGCGGTGCTTGAGCTGGTGTGCTTGGAGGACAGGAGCCACACTGGGGCAGAGGTTCTGTCAGCTCTGCAGGGGCAGGTTCAGAGGTGGTTGACGCCACGCCAACTTAAGGCAGGAATGGTGGTTTGCGACAATGGCACCAACCTCCTCTTTGCCCTCCGACAGTGACAAATGACCCACGTGCCCTGTTTGGCTCACGTCCTTAACTTGGTGGTGCAGCGGTTCTTGGGCAGGTACCCGGGCTTACAGGATGTCCTGAGGCAGGCCAGGAAAGTCTGTGTGCATTTCCGCCGGTCATATAATGCCAGTGCTCGGCTGACGGACCTCCAAAAGGAGTTTAACCTGCCCAAGAACCACCTAATCTGTGACATGCCCACCAGGTGGAACTCAACGTTGGCCATGCTGCAGCGGCTGCACACGCAGCAGAGGGCCATCAATGAGTACCTGTGCGACTATGGCACCAGGACAGGGTCAGGGGAGCTTGTTTTTTTTTCCCCACGCCAGTGGGCCATGATCAGGGATGCATGCACTGTCCTGTCACCATTTGAGGAGGCCACGAGGATGGTGAGCAGTGACAGTGCATGCATCTGTGAGACACTGTCCCCCTTGTCCACCTGTTGGAGCACACGCTGCATGGAATAATGGACAGGGCACTTGAGGCAGAACAGAGGCAGGAAGAGGAGGACTTCCTTAGCTCTCAAGGCCCCCTTTATCCAGACAGTGTTCCTGCGTGCCCGCCGATCACACAGGAAGAGGACGAGGAGGAAGAGGAGGAGGAGGAGGAGGAAGATTGTGTCAGTATGGAGGTGAAGCCTGGCACTCAGCATCAGCAGCAGTCTTTAAGGGATCAGTCCCAAGAAACACATGGACTTGTACGTGGCTGGGAGGAGGTGGCTGCGGACCATGTCGTCCTTAGTGACCCAGAGGACTCCGGACCGAATGCCTCAGCAAACCTACGCTGCATGGCCTCCCTGATCCTGAAAAGCCTGCGTAAGGATCCTCGTATTCGTGGTATCAAGGAGAAGGACCAATACTGGCTGGCAACCCTCCTTGATCCACGTTACAAGGGTAAGGTTGCGGACCTTATCTTGCCATCGCAGAGGGAGCAGAGGATGAAACATCTTCGGGAGGCCTTGCAGAAAGGTTTGTGCAACGCGTTCCCAGAGACTGGGAGGTTACAAACTCCTGTTTCTGGACAACGTGTTGCTGAGGCTTCGGTCAGTCAAAGAAGGAGCGGTGGAGAAGGTGGCCGTCTGACCGATGCGTTCAGACAATTTTTTGGTCCGCAGCCCCAAGGTATGATCGGTTCCAGCAACCATCGCCAGCGTCTGTTTTACATGGTGCAGGAATACCTAGGGGCAAGATCAGACTTGGACACCTTTCCCACCGAAAATCCTCTGGGTTACTGGGTCTTGAGGATGGATCACTGGCCAGAGCTTGCACAGTATGCAATTGAGCTACTGGCCTGTCCTGCATCCAGCGTTCTTTTGGAACGCACATTCAGTGCTGCTGGAGGCGTGGTAACCGATCACAGGGTGCGTCTGTCCACTGACTCGGTCGATCGACTGACCTTCATAAAAATGAATGAGTCTTGAATCACCACCAGCTACCAAGCACCTGATGCTGATGTAACCGAATAATTTTTTTTGAAATCTCAGATCCCTTCAAAGACTGCCTATGCTGATGCTGAGTGACTATCCCTGTGTAATTATCCTCTTCCTCCTCAATCATCACGCTGATAGCTTGTAAGAACATTTTTGGTTCTGGGTGCCACCACCAGTGCCTAAGGCACAATTTTTCAGCCCCTGTTAAACAGGGGCATGTAATTACGATTTTTGATGTAATACTTTGCAGCAGGGCTCGTTCCTGCATTCCAACTAGAGTGTCTGTGAGGGGTTGCAGTGTTGTGGCACCAGCACCAGTGCCTAAGGCCCAATTTTTCAGCCCTTGTTTAACAGGGGCGTGTAATTACAATTTTTGATGCAATACTTTGCAGCAGGGCTCGTTCCTGCATTCCAACTAGAGTGTCTGTGAGGGGTTGCAGTGTTGTGGCACCAGCACCAGTGCCTAAGGCCTAATTTTTCAGCTCCTGTTCAACAGGGGCATGTAATTACAATTCTTGATCTAATATTTCACAGCAGAGCCATGTGAGGGCTTACAGTGTTGTGGCCACAGCAACACCTAAGGCCCAAATTTCTGCTGAGTATATAGGGCAGGACCCTACTTTCAAACAACTAACTTACAAACGACTCCTACTTGCAAACGGAAGGAGACAACAGGAAGTGAAATCTACCCCTAGGAAGGGAAATTCTCTCCTGTAAGAGTTAATATGGGAAAAACATTTCTCCTTTCCACTGATGCTTTCCAATCCATTGGGACAAAAAGTGAGGTGAAATCTTCTGAAGAGGAGGAAAGACAGCAAAACAAATGTCACAGGGGTGATAACCCTTCCCTATGTTTTCCAAAAAGCTTAAAAAAGATTTTTTTGGCTGGAGCTAAACACGTTAAAAATGTACCCGTTCAAAATTACAAAGAGATTCTACTTAACAACAAACCTACAGCCTGTATACTGCTGTTCAGAGTATATAGGGCCTGGTGGCCCCACACCTTTCCTTATTTTAATTTGGGTGCGGGGTTCCCCTTAATATCCATACAAGACCCAAAGGGCCTGGTAATGGACTGGGGGGTACCCATGCCGTTTGTCTCACTGATTTTCATCCATATTGCCAGGACCCGACATTACATTAAACCCGCAAGCAGTTTTAAATGAGATTTTTTCCTTTAAAAATGACATTTGGTGCAGGGACTGTTCTAAACACGGGAAACACGCGTCACTTTACAGGCATACTATAGACACCCCTCAGGTACGATATTTAAAGGAATATTTCACTTTTTTTTTTTTACTTTAAGCATCATTAAAATCACTGCTCCTGAAAAAACGGACGTTTTTAAAAGTTTTTTTTGCATTGATACATGTCCCCTGATGTAGGACCCGGGTCCACAAACCCTTTTTAGGACAATACCATGCAAATTAGCCTTTAAAATGAGCACTTTTGATTTCGAATGTTCGAGTCCCATAGACGTCAATGGGGTTCTAACGTTCGTGCGAACTTTCGGTCCGTTTGTAGGTTCTGGTGCGAACCGAACCGGGGGGTGTTCGGCTCATCCCTAGTGCAGAGGTCGCACTACACTAACTTGTAGTTTTAGCTGAACACTGTTCAGAGGATGCACTACACTAACTTGTAGTTTTAGCTGAACACTGTGAGGAGGACGCACTACACCAACTTGTAGCTTTAGCTGAACACTGTAAAGAGGACGCACTACACTAAATTGTAGCTTTAGCTGAACACTGTGCAGAGGTCGCACTACACTAACTTCTAGTTTTAGCTGAACACTGTGAGGAGGACGCACTACACTAACTTGTAGCTTTAGCTGAACACTGTGCAGAGGTTGCACTACGCTAACTTGTAGTTTTAGCTGAACACTGTGAGGAGGACGCACTACACCAACTTGTAGCTTTAGCTGAACACTGTGAGGAGGATGCACTACCCTAACTTGTAGCTTTAGCTGAACACTGTGCAGAAGTAACACTAAACCAACTTGTAGCTTTAGCTGAACACTGTGAGGAAGACACACTACACTAACTTGTAGCTTTAGCTGAACACTGTGCAGAGGTCACACTAAACTAACTTGTAGCTTAAGCTGAACACTGTGAGGAGGATGCACTACACTAACTTGTAGTTTTAGCTGAACACTGTTCAGAGGATACACTACACTAACTTGTAGTTTTAGCTGAACACTGTGAAGAGGACGCACTATATTAACTTGTAGCTTTAGCTGAACACTGTGCAGAGGTCGCACTACACTAACTTGTAGTTTTAGCTGAACACTGTGAGGAGGACGCACTACACTAACTTGTAGCTTTAGCTGAACACTGTGCAGTGGTCGCACTACACTAACTTGTAGTTTTAGCTGAACACTGTGAGGAGGACGCACTACACCAACTTGTAGCTTTAGCTGAACACTGTGAGGAGGACGCACTACACTAACTTTTAGCTTTAGCTGAACACTGTGCAGAGGTTGCACTACACTAACTTGTAGTTTTAGCTGAACACTGTGAGGAGGACGCACTACCCTAAATTGTAGCTTTAGCTAAACACTGTGCAGAGGTCACACTAACTAACTTGTAGCTTTAGTTGAACACTGTGAGGAGGATGCACTACCCTAACTTGTAGCTTTAGCTGAACACTGTGCAGAGGTCACACTAAACTAACTTGTAGCTTTAGCTGAACACTGTGAGGAGGACGCACTACCCTAACTTGTAGCTTTAGCTTAACACTGTGCAGAGGTCACACTAAACTAACTTGTAGCTTTAGCTGAACACTGTGAGGAGGACGCACTACACTAACTTGTAGTTTTAGCTGAACACTGTTCAGAGGATGCACTACACTAACTTGTAGTTTTAGCTGAACACTGTGAAGAGGACGCACTACACTAACTTGTAGCTTTAGCTGAACACTGTGCAGAGGTCGTACTACACTAACTTGTAGTTTTAGCTGAACACTGTGAGGAGGACACACTACACTAACTTGTAGCTTTAGCTGAACACTGTGCAGAGGTCGCACTACACTAACTTGTAGTTTTAGCTGAACACTGTGAGGAGGACGCACTACACTAACTTGTAGCTTTAGCAGGACACTGTGCAGAGGTCGCACTACACTAACTTGTAGTTTTAGCTGAACACTGTGAGGAGAACGCACTACACCAACTTGTAGCTTTAGCTGAACACTGTGAGGAGGATGCACTACCCTAACTTGTAGCTTTAGCTGAACACTGTGCAGAGGTAACACTAAACCAACTTGTAGCTTTAGTTGAACACTGTGAGGAGGACGCACTACCCTAACTTGTAGCTTTAGCTGAACACTGTGCAGAGGTCACACTAAACTAACTTGTAGCTTTAGCTGAACACTGTGAGGAGGACACACTACACTAACTTGTAGCTTTAGCTGAACACTGTGCAGAGGTCACACTAAACCAACTTGTAGCTTTAGTTGAACACTGTGAGGAGGACGCACTACCCTAACTTGTAGCTTTAGCTGAACACTGTGCAGAGGTCGCACTACACTAACTTGTAGTTTTAGCTGAACACTGTGAGGAGGACGCACTACACCAACTTGTAGCTTTAGCTGAACACTGTGAGGAGGACGCACTACACTAACTTTTAGCTTTAGCTGAACACTGTGCAGAGGTTGCACTACACTAACTTGTAGTTTTAGCTGAACACTGTGAGGAGGACGCACTACACCAACTTGTAGCTTTAGCTGAACACTGTGAGGAGGACGCACTACCCTAACTTGTAGCTTTAGCTGAACACTGTGCAGAGGTCACACTAAACTAACTTGTAGCTTTAGTTGAACACTGTGAGGAGGACACACTACCCTAACTTGTAGTTTTAGCTGAACACTGTTCAGAGGATGCACTACACTAACTTGTAGTTTTAGCTGAACACTGTGAAGAGGACGCACTACACTAACTTGTAGCTTTAGCTGAACACTGTGCAGAGGTCGCACTACACTAAGTTGTAGTTTTAGCTGAACACTGTGAGGAGGACGCACTACACTAATTTGTAGCTTTAGCTGAACACTGTGAGGAGGACGCACTACACTAACTTGTAGTTTTAGCTGAACACTGTGAGGAGGACGCACTACACTAACTTGTAGCTTTAGCAGAACACTGTGCAGAGGTCGCACTACACTAACTTGTAGTTTTAGCTGAACACTGTGAGGAGGACGCACTACACAAACTTGTAGCTTTAGCTGAACACTGTGAGGAGGATGCACTACCCTAACTTGTAGCTTTAGCTGAACACTGTGCAGAGGTCACACTAAACCAACTTGTAGCTTTAGTTGAACACTGTGAGGAGGACGCGCTACCCTAACTTGTAGCTTTAGCTGAACACTGTGCAGAGGTCACACTAAACTAACTTGTAGCTTTAGCTGAACACTGTGAGGAGGACACACTACCCTAACTTGTAGCTTTAGCTGAACACTGTGCAGAGGTCACACTAAACTAACTTGTAGCTTTAGCTGAACACTGTGAGGAGGACGCACTACACTAACTTGTAGTTTTAGCTGAACACTGTTCAGAGGATGCACTACACTAACTTGTAGTTTTGGCTGAACACTGTGAAGAGGATGCACTACACTAACTTGTAGCTTTAGCTTAACACTGTGCAGAGGTCGCACTACACTAACTTGCAGTTTTAGCTGAACACTGTGAGGAGGACGCACTACACTAACTTGTAGCTTTAGCTGAATACTGTGCAGAGGTCGCACTACACTAACTTGTAGTTTTAGCTGAACACTGTGAGGAGGACGCACTACACTAACTTGTAGCTTTAGCAGAACACTGTGCAGAGGTTGCACTACACTAACTTGTAGTTTTAGCTGAACACTGTGAGGAGGACGCACTACACCAACTTGTAGCTTTAGCTGAACACTGTGAGGAGGACGCACTACCCTAACTTGTAGCTTTAGCTGAACACTGTGCAGAGGTCACACTAAACTAACTTGTAGCTTTAGTTGAACACTATGAGGAGGACGCACTACCCTAACTTGTAGCTTTAGCTGAACACTGTGCATAGGTCACACTAAACTAACTTGTAGCTTTAGCTGAACACTGTGAGGAGTACGCAGTACCCTAACTTGTAGCTTTAGCTGAACACTGTGCAGAGGTCACACTAAACTAACTTGCAGTTTTAGCTGAACACTGTGAGGAGGACGCACTACACTAACTTGTAGCTTTAGCTGAACACTGTGCAGAGGTCACACTAAACTAACTTGCAGTTTTAGCTGAACACTGTGAGGAGGACGCACTACACCAACTTGTAGCTTTAGCTGAACACTGTGAGGAGGACGCACTACCCTAACTTGTAGCTTTAGCTGAACACTTTGCAGAGGTCACACTAAACTAACTTGTAGCTTTAGTTGAACACTGTGAGGAGGACGCACTACCCTAACTTGTAGCTTTAGCTGAACACTGTGCATAGGTCACACTAAACTAACTTGTAGCTTTAGCTGAACACTGTGAGGAGTACGCAGTACCCTAACTTGTAGCTTTAGCTGAACACTGTGCAGAGGTCACACTAAACTAACTTGCAGTTTTAGCTGAACACTGTGAGGAGGACGCACTACACTAACTTGTAGCTTTAGCTGAATACTGTGCAGAGGTCGCACTACACTAACTTGTAGTTTTAGCTGAACACTGTGAGGAGGATGCACTACATTAACTTGTAGCTTTAGCAGAACACTGTGCAGAGGTCGCACTACACTAACTTGTAGTTTTAGCTGAACACTGTGAGGAGGACGCACTACACCAACTTGTAGCTTTAGCTGAACACTGTGAGGAGGACGCACTACCCTAACTTGTAGCTTTAGCTGAACACTGTGCAGAGGTCACACTAAACTAACTTGTAGCTTTAGTTGAACACTGTGAGGAGGACGCACTACCCTAACTTGTAGCTTTAGCTGAACACTGTGCATAGGTCACACTAAACTAACTTGTAGCTTTAGCTGAACACTGTGAGGAGGACGCACTACACTAACTTGTAGCTTTAGCTGAACACTGTGCAGAGGTCACACTACACTAACCTGTAGCTTTAGTTGAACACTGTGAGGAGGATGCACTACACTAACTTCTAGTTTTAGCTGAACACTGAAGAGGACGCAATACACTAACTTGTAGCTTTAGCTGAACACTGTGCAGAGGTCGCACTACACTAACTTGTAGTTTTAGCTGAACACTGTGAGGAGGACGCACTGCACTAACTTGTAGCTTTAGCTGAACACTGTGCAGAGGTCACACTACACTAACCTGTAGTTTTAGCTGAACACTGTGAGGAGGACGCACTACACTAACTTGTAGCTTTAGCAGAACACTGTGCAGAGGTCGCACTACACCAACTTGTAGCTTTAGCTGAACACTGTGAGGAGGATGCACTACCCTAACTTGTAGCTTTTGCTGAACACTGTGCAGAGGTAACACTAAACCAAATTGTAGCTTTAGTTGAACACTGTGAGGAGGATGCACTACACTAACTTGTAGCTTTAGCTGAACACTGTGCAGTGGTCGCACTATATTAACTTGTAGTTTTAGCTGAACACTGTGAGGAGGACGCACTACACCAACTTGTAGCTTTAGCTGAACACTGTGAGGAGGACGCACTACACTAACTTTTAGCTTTAGCTGAACACTGTGCAGAGGTTGCACTACACTAACTTGTAGTTTTAGCTGAACACTGTGAGGAGGACGCACTACACCAACTTGTAGCTTTAGCTGAACACTGTGAGGAGGACGCACTACCCTAACTTGTAGCTTTAGCTGAACACTGTGCAGAGGTCACACTAACTAACTTGTAGCTTTAGTTGAACACTGTGAGGAGGACGCACTACCCTAACTTGTAGCTTTAGCTAAACACTGTGCAGAGGTCACACTAAACTAACTTGTAGCTTTAGCTGAACACTGTGAGGAGGACGCACTACCCTAACTTGTAGCTTTAGCTGAACACTGTGCAGAGGTCACACTAAACTAACTTGTAGCTTTAGCTGAACACTGTGAGGAGGACGCACTACACTAACTTGTAGTTTTAGCTGAACACTGTTCAGAGGATGCACTACACTAACTTCTAGTTTTAGCTGAACACTAAAGAGGACGCACTACACTAACTTGTAGCTTTAGCTGAACACTGTGCAGAGGTCGCACTACACTAACTTGTAGTTTTAGCTGAACACTGTGAGGAGGACGCACTACACTAACTTGTAGCTTTAGCTGAACACTGTGCAGAGGTCACACTACACTAACCTGTAGTTTTAGCTGAACACTGTGAGGAGGACGCACTACACTAACTTGTAGCTTTAGCAGAACACTGTGCAGAGGTCGCACTACACTAACTTGTAGTTTTAGCTGAACACTGTGAGGAGGACGCACTACACCAACTTGTAGCTTTAGCTGAACACTGTGAGGAGGATGCACTACACTAACTTGTAGCTTTAGCTGAACACTGTGCAGAGGTAACACTAAACCAACTTGTAGCTTTAGTTGAACACTGTGAGGAGGACGCACTACCCTAACTTGTAGCTTTTAGCTGAACACTGTGCATAGGTCACACTAAACTAACTTGTAGCTTTAGCTGAACACTGTGAGGAGGACGCACTACACTAACTTGTAGTTTTAGCTGAACACTGTTCAGAGGATGCACTACACTAACTTTTAGTTTTAGCTGAACACTGTGAAGAGGACGCACTACACTAACTTGTAGCTTTAGCTGAACACTGTGCAGAGGTCGCACTACACTAACTTGTAGTTTTAGCTGAACACTTTGAGGAGGACGCACTACACTAACTTGTAGCTTTAGCTGAACACTGTGCAGAGGTCACACTACACTAACTTGTAGTTTTAGCTGAACACTGTGAGGAGGACGCACTACACTAACTTGTAGCTTTAGCAGAACACTGTGCAGAGGTCGCACTACACTAACTTGTAGTTTTAGCTGAACACTGTGAGGAGGATGCACTACACCAACTTGTAGCTTTAGCTGAACACTGTGAGGAGGATGCACTACCCTAACTTGTAGCTTTAGCTGAACACTGTGCAGAGGTCACACTAAACTAACTTGTAGCTTTAACTGAACACTGTGAGGAGGATGCACTACACTAACTCTAAATAGTCTAGCTGCCTGACTGTGGTACTAATAGGATCAAAAGAACACCAGCAATTTTCTTCAGGTAGCTGTAAATACTGTAACAAAACAAGCCTGTCTGTCAGTAGGAAGATAATAGGAACGGATCTAGCTAAACTGAATACAGTGTATATATATATATATATATATATATATATATATATATACACAATACACTGTAAGTGCAGCTAACTCACTGACTGTCCTGCCTAATATAACTAACTCAAATGAAATTACACTGTCTCTCTCTCTCTCTAACGCTGGAACACACTACACAGGGCCGCCGTGTAGGCGGCCTTATATAGTGTGGGGCGTGTTCTAAACCCCCTGAGCCATAATTGGCCAAAGCCACCCTGGATTTGGCCAATTACAGCTCTCTCTACTGACTGCGCTGTGATTGGCCAAGCATGCGGGTCATAGTGCATGCTTGGCCAATCATCAGCCAGCAATGCACTGCGATGCCGCAGTGAATTATGGGCCGTGACGCGCCACACGAATTTGGCGCGAATGGCCCATAACTTTCGCAATTCGGCGAACGAAGGAACAGCCGATGTTCGAGTCGAACATGGGTTCGACTCGAAAGCGAAGCTCATCCCTAGTCCCTAGGGTACATAGATGGTATATGTTTTCAGTCTTACATACAGTACTTGTTATTATAACGCTTTGCATGATTGCTAACATCATGAGAACACAAGCCACTGTTCCTTTACAATCAAGGAGTATTTTTTATTATCATACTCTATACTATTATGGTAAACGTCATAGCTGTGTCAGAAATCTCTGCCTGAGTTGTCCCTTTTCGGATGTTTAAAGACCACAGTTCATTTCCTTCACGTACAGTAAGCCATTTTATTTTTACTGTACTTGTTGTTTTTCACTTTTCTGTAAAACAATTTAAGGAAAAAACTGTTGTTTTCTTGATGGAAAAAAATTGCCCCTACTGACCTGGCAGAAAGCAGCGAGAGCACCTTGCATCTCTATACAGCTTTCTGCTATGTTGTTACAATTTTAATTGAAAACGGGAAGAATGTAAAATGTTATTGCTTATTGCCCAGCAAAAGCAGCAGGAAATATGAAATAGTACAATTGATTTTGATATTATTTCAACAATTTGGAATGTTCAAACTGTTTACAATATGTTCACAATGTGATCTCACTGTATATATCACAGAATGAATTGTTTTGCACTATGCTATTTTAAAAATCAATGTAATAAATGTAAAATTAAAAATATGCAATGACATTGGTATATAGTATACAGTACATACCATGTATTGGATATATTTACATGTCTTCAACTGGGATCATTATAGAACACAGAACACCTGTCACAACAGATCAATATGCACGATCAGTTTTACATGATTCTACACTTTTAGTTAGGGGAGAATAACAGAAAGAACACCATGGAGGCTCCAGGCAGCTCTTTGTTACCTGTGGCAGAGCTGGGCAAGCAGGAGAGGATCACTTCCAAAAGCTGGCTATGGAAAGTGCAGAGATAACAGAATGAGAACTGCTGGCAGCTGGTGTATCACAATGTCCTCGACGTGCTCAGGCACTAGTGAGTGAAAATTATTCCGGAGATGGTAGCATTTAAAATGACTAAGCATTGCATTTCAGAGAGTTCCTCTTGTCAATACTGGGAAAATCATCTACAAGAGCAAAAATATATACAGTACTTGTATTTCAGCAAAGTGCAAGGAAAAATCAAAGCCACAATTCTAACATCTTTAAGTGGGAAAAAGGGAAGCTTTAGAGGAATAGTGTTGATTAAAACTTCTAATTTATTAAATATATTAGCAATGGAAAAAAAAATACTTAGATAGCTAAAAAGATATAAAAATACATAAACATTGCATAATAGTAAGAGATGCTTTAACTGTAGGAAGCTTAAACCACTGATGGTTAAAGCAATATTAAACCCCAAACCAAAAATTGAATATGTAGCAGCTTACCATTCATTAGATATGGTGGCTGTATTTGTTTTCTTTTTTAGGCTTTTTCCCCTCTATTTTCCCCAGGTGATTTGGCCAGTAGTACACCTCCTGTATTATACACCACTCTGGATGAAGGAGCACAGAGGGGAGATTTGGGCAGCAGCATTGTTAGTCTGGGGGGAGTGTTAAAAGAACTAGCAAATTTAAATACACTAACAGATTGAAGCTGAACTACAGCTAATACTTTATAATAAGTTACAGCAAACAGTTTTTTTTTCTTTTGGCATAAAGGTTTCATATAAATAAAGCTGATCATTTAAGCACCCTCACCAGTGTTAAATGGCCTGTCTGATCCCTATAATGGTAAGAGAGCTTTTTCTGCTGAAAAACAACAGACTTACTGGTTGGATCCGCAGAATAAAGTAGAAGAAAGAAAGCCTAAAAAAGAAAACTAATACAACCACAATGCCTAAGAATTGGTAAGCTGCATATCTTTGCTTTTGGTTTTAATACTGCTTTAAACGGCTCTCTGACATGGAACCCTATAAAAAAGCATTATGGGGGAAATTCAAAAAAGCTGCTGCACTACTTTTCTGGAGTTAATCCTTCTTGTTAATGTATTATGCCAAATTCATGAAGTATTTGCAACACTTTTGGTTCTGACAGAAAATGTCACCAAACTTGGGTAGCTCTAAAATTCACCATTTAAACATTGTGTCTCATTGAATTTGCCAAATATAAAAGTGGAGCTAATTAAGGTGGTTGTTAACCCACTTTAAGAAATTTACACATTCCGTTCTGTAACCTAATAAAGTGCCCCCTTGTCTCTGTGTTTTATTAAAAAAATATCTCCTTCACCGTATCTCATGGAAGCTCCCTGCGCTCATGTAACCGGCTGTGTCTCCTCTCTGCCCATCTTGCAGAAGCAGCGGGCAGGCCGAGATTTCCCTGCTGACTTCAGCAGGAAGCGAGGAGGAGAGGAGACACAGCCGGTCACGTGATCGCCGGGAGCCGCCGTGAGTTACGGTGAAGGAGGTATTTTTTTAAAACACAGAGACAGGGGGGCACTTTATTAAGATACAGAATGGATAGTATAGCAATATATATGTTATTCCTGCAGCAGGAGGGGAATGGGGTGGCACTGTGAATATGTGACACGCAGAGAGGGTTGGGGGGAGGAGGGGGGACAGAGGAGACAGACAAAGAAGAGTAGGCTGCGGATGACAGAGGCACGCAAACAGACCACAATGTCAGGGCTCAGCAGCCATGATTAACATGGTCTGTTTGCAGAGGGGAGGGTATAGCCAGGCAGGATCAGCCAGGTATTACAGGTGATACGGGGTGCCAAATTACACAGCACAAGCACTGTGCTGTGTAACATGCTTTAAGGGAACAGAATCTGTGTTTTTTTGGGGGGGTTACAAACGCTTTAAGACCAACTGTCTTTTAGGCTGGGTTCACATATCTGCGGTGCAGTTTGCAGCCCAATTTCCTGTGCGTTTCTATTCACCGTCTCAGGTGCGATTCATGTGCAGATTTTCCCCTGAATTCACACCTGAACCAGACCCAAAATCGCACAGGACCCTTTTCAAAACTGCACCGCAGCCGCATCAGACATGTGTGAACTAGCTCCATTGAAAGCAGCTCACATTCATATGTTATGCAATTTGGATGCGGTGAAAAAAGCAAAAAATCACAGTGCTACAAACTAACAAATTATGCCTTTGTGGGGTCTTATATATAGGTAGAGCAACCAACACCTTAAGATTTTGTTTAACTATTGCATTGGGCAGCTTAACCCTTGTGCGAAGCACCATGACAATATGGTATAAAGGATCTAAAATCCACAGAGGACCTATCTCTATGTTTCTAGGGAATGGCACTACAACCCTGTTATTAAACTAATAGTCACATTAGTAACTAGAAAGTTAGAAACAAACTAATGGAATCCATTCTATTAGAAGAGGAGAACCAATATTAATCTAATAATGGTCATTTAAAAGCACTAATGGTTTCTAAGACAAATCAACGCTAAGAATAGGTAGTGAAGCATAAAAACAATTCTAAGAAATCGTTTGGACAAGGCAGAAAGCAAATTTTCCAACAATTATAAAATTGTGCTCACAGCCAATTCTTCTTTTAACCCTTTAGGGCTCAAAGTATAAAGAAAGTATATCCAATAAATGTCTTTTTTATATCAAACATATTTTATTAGAAATTTTAAAATGTACACAACTTCTTTTCCAGCGTTGCCAATATTTCAGAGTATGCCATTATCCTGACAAAAGTCATATCAATATACTGTAGCGCTATCCCCGTAAGGGCTGCTGAGAATTGTTGTTTGTCTGTCACCCTGCCCAGCCCTGCATTCACTCGCAGGCACTCCGAGACATATAGCAGTCAGTGAACTTTGTTTTTCTGTTATGTTTATTGAGGGGTATAACTTGGATGGGAGCTATGGGATGCCCAGCATGGATCAATAAAACAGCAACTGGTTTTGGGACAACTATGTACACTCTCTGTGCATACTCCTTCAGCGTCCTCCTGCACAAACTTGCTTGATGCTCATTACTCCTCACTCCACCAGCACATCACTTGCTGCAGACTGTTACTTCTAGTTACCTCCAGCACATGACTTGATTCCCCAGGAACAGCTAGCACTATTTGTTAATTAGGCCTGACATTGACTCAGCCAGGCCTCAGCAAATGCCCTTTGCAGGCTGGGACCACGGGCCCCGATGGTGTAGCAGAAAAGTCCTTGTGCTAGCTGCCCTAATATGGCTACTGATTCCAGTCAGCCCTCTTCAGGCCCTGCCAGCCCTCCTGGCTGCAGCTGCCTCCTTCCATTGCCCCTTCCTTCACAATCCACACTTCTGGTTCTGCACCCATCTCAGACTGCAAGCTCCCAGTCCTCTCAGGGGTGCCTCCCCAGTCCTCCCAACTGTGCCTCACTCACCAGCCCTCCTGGCCGTGACCCGTTGTCCTCCCTGTAGTCTCCTAGCTATGCTCTCTCCCGCTGCCCTCTCCTTGCTCTCTTTTGTGCCTCCAGTCCAGGACCTCTTCCTTTGTTCCTGAAAGTGGTCCCTACTGCACCCAAGCACAGGCCCAATGTCACTTCCCCCCAAGACTGGGGAGCTCAGCTCCTCCACCCAACAGCTCCTCCCCAGTTGGGCTGACCCTGGGTATTTAAGGAGGCCTGCCCCCTGCCAATCCAGATTGGGGATTGGTCAGGGCTCCTCAAACACCCCAGGTGGCTCCACCTCCCCTCCTCACCTCTCTTTCCAGAAATCACTAGAAGCCTCTGGAAAGAAATGGGAGGTCCTGACGATACCACCTGTGAGCCACCCAACCCTACCCTGAGCCACTCCCAGCCCAAAATAAAAACGAACAGGCCTAGCAACCAGCCAGGCCTGCTTAAATTTACCTATCCTCTCTAGCACATTACTAGAGGGTGCTATAATAAAATTCCCAAAGCTCAAAACATCAGTACTTGTGTAATACTCAAAATAAACTTTACTAAGCTGACCTTTCCTGAGTCCCCAGCACCCTCTAAATGATCATAACCTCTAAGGTTGTCTAAACAACTCTTAGATCAAATGCCCTCCCATATTCTTTCAAATCTAGTGAGGCAGCCACGGTGTTGGAAAATTAAACATTCTTACCTCAAGGTAGCACCCAGATTACCTATCCAATCCTCTGGTGTCAGAGGATTTTCCATTTTCCAATATTTCAAAATAAGTTAACAGGCCTGAAATTCTGCTCTTGAAATTCCCTCTCTAGTAGATGCCTGTGGAACCCCACTACCCAGATATCCTAATATACAATGTTTAGGATTTGATTTGAGTTCAGTATCAAATGCACCATTAAGACCCCTTTTACACTGGGGTGGTGCGGGCGTTATCTGTAAAGCGCCGCTAGTTTTAGAATGTTTTTACAATGTTTATGGCCAACTGTAGCCTTGTTATGTGCACTGATTATTGAGTGAAATAGTTTCACTCTATTTTTCCCAAAAATAACATTTTGTGGTGTATTCTTTTTTGATGGACCAGACATACCTACTAATTTCATTGCACAGAGCAGATAGATAAGTATAAACCTGTTTTTTTTTTTTAAAAAAAACAAATTTTATTGAAAGAAGAAATGTAACATACAATGCAAAAACAAAACAGTTATCAGGGTATCTTATGAAGATCTGTGTGGAAGATATTACATGAGTAATGAAACATGAATCAAAAAAGGGGTTGCTATCAAATAGAGAGAGCAATGATCGGTGGTCTACTATATGCTAGTACCTATCAACTGGGTGTACATGAGTAGTACAACAGGAGGAGTATATGAAGGGTCCAACAAAAGGACAAAAAAAAGAAAGCAAAAGAGGGAGGGGTGGGAGGGAGTGAAGGAAAAGAGCACATCTGTCTAGAAGAAGGAGGGTGTAGTGAGAGAACAACACGAAAGTTAAAAAGGGATCCTAAGAAACTATCGGCAATGAAGCCCTCCCAATAAAGGGTATGTCAGACAGCATGTTAAGCATATCCCATAAAAAAAATGGAGGGATAGGAAAACAGGCACAGGCTAGGTAGGGGAGGGGAGCCCAAACTCTATGCCACTCTGGGGGGGGGGGGGGACATCCCAAATCCTCCTCAGAAAGATACAAACCATCTGTTATTCAAAGGCCATGCTAGAAAGCTCCCATAATAGGTACGGTTTAAGAGAGAAGAAGACTTAAGAGAAAGCTGACCTAATGAAGATTTAAGGAGTAAGGCCTTTTAAATCTTTATATCGATCACTGGTTTGAAAGTGAAGCCAAAAGGCCCAGGTAGACGTGAATTTGGTAGGGGCATCATTAGCTAGGCTCATGAGTTCTTCCATGTTGGCAATTTTCTGCAGGTGTATGAACCATTCCTGTGGGGAGGGGGTGTGGGTTGTACCCTATTGAATCAGAATACACATTTTAGCAGCATTTACCATGTGCATTGCAAGTGATTTATGGTAAGCTTTATGAGAAATCTTGCAGCTCGGTCGGCTCGGTCTTCTCCAAGCAGGGATCTCCAAATAAATCATCAAAAAACTCCCTGGACACAAAGAAACGATCAAAAGGAAAGAATAAAGGACAAGATGGGGAAAGTCATCCAGCAAAGGCAGGGCACAAGAAGTATCTGACACGGTCCAAGAAGCCGGGAGATTAGGTACTGTGAATGTACTAAATCTGTCATCTGTCACATTGTCCCATGATGATCCCATCTTTGCTATCTAGAGGATTATCCTTTGCTCCAACACATGCGTTTTATGTTTTTTTCACTGTGTTAGACATTAACCGCTTTATTAGAAATGTAATGCTTAAAAAACACTTTTCACCGGAAGCAACAGTGGATAATGTCACCCTACACACTTCACAA